>NC_061071.1:6322680-6492680 GCF_021917145.1 Hypomesus transpacificus | reverse complement strand
TGTGTGTGTTGTGACAGGGTGTTTAGGGTGCTCTGCAGGTGTATGGGAGGCGGTAGGACAGGCTTGGGCCTATCAGGTTCCATACGTGTGCCTGGCGTGGCGTGTGTGTGTATGTGTGGGTTAAGATCACAGAGTCACCTTTTTGCAGTTGGGCGATTATGTTCATGACAGTTACCCGGTAATTGTTCACCACGCTGATTTGATTGACAAGAGTCCTAGACTAACGGACGCATTGTCCCGCCCCTAAAGGCTGTGCTTGAAGTATAGGACTCATGGCAGGTGTGTAGCTCAAACACTCACACAGTCCTGCAATTAACTCAGTCAGACACACACATACAAATACACATTCACACACACACACACACACACACACTTAGACACTCATAATTACATATCGAAGTGAGTTTAAAATCAACTTCATCAATCATACTTATGATTCATGTCTGTGTGAAATTTTTTATATATAAGATTTCATTTGAACAATGACACAAACAGTGACAGGTGCAGCTGCAGGAATATAACAGAAGAGTTTTTTGTCGTTTATTACTCTCCTTCAAACATGACACCTACACATGCACACACACACACACACATGTGAATATACAGACAGTGGGTTAATTGTATCTCCTTTTGGAGAGATTTGCATGGTTAGACTCTGTGTGGGTGATTCACCTCTCTCTCTCTTTCTAAACACACACACACACTGCTCTCTCTGAAACCACAAACACATAGGCTTTAAACACACACACACACACACACGCATACACTCAGAAACACACACACAAACAAAACCACAGAAACACACACACACAGACACATTCTCTCTGTCTCTCTCTCTCTTCCCCTCTCCCTCCCTCTCTCCTCTAAACTCTAGCCTCGCACACTTCCTCAGCACAAACAGTTGAGCTGAGGGCAGGTGGTTTGGGACGGATAAAAAGCCACAAGACCAGATTAAACAAAACAACGGCAGCCCAACCTGGACAATCGCTCCTCGCCGGATCACGTGACCTGCGGCATCCAATAACTGCGGCCTGGCGCCCCTCTCTCTCTCTCTTTTTTTCTCTCTCTCTCTCTCTCTCTCTCTCTCTCTCTCTCTCTCTCTCTCTCTCTCTCTCTCTGGTCGAGGTTTGTTGCCGGAGGTTTGGGCAGACCAACCGTGGGCCAACCACTCGACCACAGAGGACAACTCCAGCTAGACCATAGACGGCAACCACACACCACAGGAGGAGGAACAACAGAACAGAAAGAGAGAAAGAGAGCGAGAAACATTTCGGGCTGAGAGGAGGAAAGAGTGCGAGAGAGTGACGGAAAGAGAGGGAGTAGAGACGAGAGAGAATAGAAAGAGAAAAATAGTCTGAGTGGGCAAGGTTCAGACGGCGTACGGATTACACAGTGACTGAGTCACCCAGCCCTGGTTCTCTCAAACCACAGGGGCTCCTCGGCCTCCGCCGCTCCCAGGACCAGGACGCCTCGGCTGGGGTAAGAACCGAACCGCCTCGGCCTCTTTGTCCACCACACAGCTCCACATCCCGGCGAGCTTCCTTCTGTGGGCCGAAAACGAACACCTCAGAGTGACCTGGGTTTGGTGGGGTTGGGGGGGGGGTACAGACCTCTACTTGAGTTGCCATGGCGATTATTTGGGGGTTGGGAGGACGGGGGAGGGCGGGGGGGGGGGGGGGTTCTAGGGTTAGGGAGAGCGAAAAGATTGCCCGGGAACCTTCTGCAAACACATCCGGGGCGACAGTCCTAGTTTTCACATATGTGTGTGGTCTGCGGTTTGACGATTGCTGACGTTTGCGCGCACACACAAGGTGGGTGTGTTTCTCGGCGTCTGTGTGCGCGTGTATCCCTTTTCAGTCCATGTGCCTGTTTGAGGGCATTGATAGACAGAGATGTTTCATCTTCATTCCAGGAGGGAGAAGGACGAAGGGAGAGGAGAACAGCAGGGAGGAGGGGAGGGAGATCACCAGAGAGCTGCCCTCTCAGAGCGTTCAAGGGGCCTGGTCACTTTGCAACCTCTGCCCTGCTCTAATGGCTTCCAACAGCATCTTTGAGTCTTGGTCATCCCACCAACCAGGCTTTCTCAAAGGTGAGTTATTGTGTGTGCGTGTGTATGTGTGTGTGTGTCTGTGTGTGTGTCTCTCTCTGTGTGTCGTATTGAATGTACATCCAATGTGACTGAGTCGTGTGTTCTGTATATACCATATTTATAGTTAAGATATTGGACTGGTGCAGTTCTTATCGCTTTGCCTCATTGATTCGCAATAGGAATCCAACCGACAGAAAAGCAGCTTGGGCTCTGGTTTCAGCCTTCTGCCGTGCACTTATTGGAAAGCCATTTCTGTTGTCTAGCCGTCCTCCGCGAATTCGTGCAAGTGCTGAGATCTACCTGGTGGTTCTCAGAGACAGTATAAGGCCTCTGTTGTGGCTCCGATGCACCTGAAGAACATCTGTTTGCAGAGAAACCCCACCGATCTTTAGCTCTTTCCGCGCTGGTCCATGCTCAGACCTGTCCGGTACCCTGGAGAGACGGAGCACCCGCCGACCACGCCGTTTGGTTTGAAGCTCCCAACTTCCTCGTCTCCTCCGCTCCTCCCTGTCCTCCTCCACCACCACCACCACCTCCTCATCTTCGTCCTTATCCTCCTCCTACCCCACCACCGCCGCCCCATCTCTCTCTCCCCCCCCCCCCCCCCTTGCTTCTGACACTTCTGTAGCTCCGTTCGCCCCCTCACAGTGAAAGAGGGAGATTTCCGGGGCAAGAGAAGCTAGCGGAGGTGACAGGGAACTCGGTTCACAGGGTGCAGGGTGTGGGGTGGTTTTGTGTGTGTGTTCTGTGTGCGCGCGCGCGCGTGCGTGTCGTTTCCTGGTGCGCTTCCCGTAGCTCGCTGTCGAAGTTGTCAGTTTGCACAGGAAAGGTAAGTGCAGCATCTGCTCAGTATGTGCTCACACACGCACTCTGAAAGCTGTGAGCTGCATTCTCAGGCAAGCAGGCAGGCGCGCACAAACACGCACACTCGAAACATACACACAGTCAGACGAATGTACACAGGTACAATCTTTTACCCAGCCATTAATCTGTGAGCTACCATCATCAGTAACAGCATTCCTTCGCTGGGTTAGCTGGGTTCGGGGATTTGCATGTCTGTGGGTGTGAGTGAGTGTGTATCGATGTGTGTGCGAGGGGCGACCGTGTCGGTGTGTGTGCGAGGGGCGACCGTGGACGGGGGGGTGTGCGAGGGGCGACCGTGTCGGTGTGTGTGCGAGGGGCGACCGTGGACGGGGGGGTGTGCGAGGGGGGGACCGTGTCGGTGTGTGTGTGGTTGCGTGGATCCGTGTGTTTGTCTTTGTTGATCTCCTCAATGCAGAGATGAGAGACGTCGATAAGTTGCATTAGTCACGCATGTGCTGAAAAATATCACGCTTCCTGCCTTGTACACCAGTGTGTGTGTGTGTGTGTGTGTGTGTGTCAGATAAGGATTGTGATCATTGGACGTGGCCAGTGGTTTCAACCCTCTTATTGGCTGGTTCAGCCGACACTTGTTATGACACTTAATGCTAACCTCTTTTCCCATCAGGTGGTGTGTTGTAATCTATTGTAGTCACACTTTGGATGTGCTTATCTGTGTGTGTGTGTGTGTATGTGTGTGTGTTTGTGTGTGTGCTTGTGTGCCCTCAATTAGTGTGTGTGAAGATAAAGCCTGCTCTTTGTGGACAAATAGATAGGCTGTCCTTTCGGAGTCAGACCTTTGAAACGCGTGTCATTTTTACATGCAACCTCACACACACACATACACACGCAAGTAAACCCATGCCTGGGGCCAAGCCACACATACAAAAGGGTGTGGCCACACACACATGTACTTTTTCTAGCTGTACTTGGGCCCTCCATCCTCCCTTCATCTCCTCCCAGTTAGTTCACTCCACTCCTCCTCTCCTCCCCCTCTCCTAACCTTCTCCTCCCCCTCTCCTAACCGTCTCCTCACCTCTCTCCTCCTCCCCTCCTCCTCCTCCTCCTCCTCCTCCTCTCCTAACCATCTCCTCTCCTCACCTCCCATATCCTCTCCTCCCCCTCTCCTAACCTTCTCCTCACCTCTCTCCTCCCCTCCTTCCCCCTCCCCTCCCCTCCCTTCCTCCTCCTCCTCCCCATCTCCTAACCATCTCCTCTCCTCTCCTTGCCCTTCCTCTCCCGTTTTCACGCCAACTCTCCTCCCCTCACTTCCCCTCCTCTCCGTCCCCGCTCTCTCTCCCCGGCTCCACTCCTCCTCCCTCTCCGCCTCGCCATCCCTTCCTCTGCCTTTCCTCCCCTCCATCATTCTGTCTCCATCCCTCCACGCTGTTCGCGCCCCATATATCTCTCTGCTGGAAGGCGCCCAGAGACCCAGGTTCCTGTCACCCAGCGAGGGGTTGGATTTACGCCGTCCCCCCCAGGCGACCCGGGCGCGTGGTCGGGTCCCGCACCCCGCCGGCCGCCTGCCCTCTGCAGATCCTGGTTATCAGGGGTCCACAGAGCGTCCAGGAGGAAACAGGAGAGAGACGAGAACACTGGCTAGCCCCTGGTGATGCTCGTAAACGGGCACGCGCACACGCGCTGTCACACATTCACATAGACACACACACACACGTTCTCGCACATGCGCATACACATGTACACACACACGGCTCAGTGAACTTCTGTGTTTTGGCTTGTGTGTATGGGACACATGTCAAGGGCTGGTGACAGTTTAGGGCTTGCGTTAACTGCACAATTCATCATCAGGTTATCTGTGTGTTAAGACATTGGTGACAGGAAAGGGACATTTATGACCTTGTCACAAGTGCGTTTGGAGTTTGAGTGCGTTATTTTCTGAAATATGTTCCGACAGAAAGTGAAAATAAGTTTGATCTGTATAACATTCTCACAACAACGTCGAATGTACGGATGGCGGTATTTCCTTTGTGTTTATGTCAACCTATCAGGAAGGCAGATGTTTGTAGGTGTAGAAAAGACAGTGTGTGCGTTTGTGTGTGTGTGTGTCTTGGGGGGTCATGGAGGTGTCACCGGGTACTAACGGAGGCGTGTGTGTGAACACGGAGTGTGTTTATTCCAACGACTTTGTGAAACCACAGGGTGTGTTTTTGAGCGCTGATAAGTCGAGATGGCGTTCATGCTCCCCCCCCTGTATCCCCCCCCTCCCTCGCCCCCCCTCACCCCTCCTCCCTCTCTTTCCTGCTGCCAGTCCGTCTGCAGGGCGTGAAGGCTGCAGCCAAAATAACGGTTTCCGTCAGTCTTCTCGACAGTTTGCTGACACCTTCACACAAACACACACACACACACACACACAGAGCGCCAGTAGTCTCACTTCTCCCTCCTCCAGTGTCCGCGCTCCTATCCTCAGGGTCCAAGTGCCTCCCCCGTTCCCTTTCGAAACACACCGCGCCGTGTTTATAGAACCACACCATCGAGAGAAAAAACACACGTTTGAACCGCTCGCTCGTGCGCGCCGCGTGCTTGTCAAAGTGTTCCGCCGCGCGTCCTGGTCCGGGCCTGTGTTGTGGCAACGCTCCGCAGCGTGGCGTTTGTAGCTGTGGCGCGGGCAGAGCGTGTGCGATGGGGCAGTCTGTGGTACGGAGAGGTGGCTGTGGCTAACCAAGTTTGCTAACCCAAATGCAAAGTAGAGCCCTCACAGTCTGCACGCTGCCTTCTTCTTTAGTCCTGTCTCTCTATATTGTGACTCTGGGTTTCTGTACGCACACACGCGCACGCACACAGGCTTGACATACATACAGACATGCACATGCTGCGCACACGCGACGACGAATCAATCTCACCGGGCTGTTTCCTGTGATGGTCATAGAATGACAGAGTCTTGACGTGGGAAACGCTTCGCTTACGGACAGCCGTTGCAGTATTGCTCCAGCGTTTGTGGGTGTTTGCGTGCGTGCGTGTCAGTGAGTCAGTGCGCGCGCGCGTGTGTTTGGTTTGAGTGTCCTAACGGTTCCTCACGAGACACACACACACAGCAGTCCAGCTTCCTTCCCCCTCATTATCTCCTCTGACTGTTACGGAGAGAACAGAAGCACGGTTCACTCTGCAGAGAGGGAGCGCTAACACTGAAGCGACACACCCTAGACCCTCCTCAGAGAGGGGACCTGCCCGCAGACACTGCTGGATGGAGCCCCCAAAACACACCTAGAGATTGACAATATTAGCCCAACGTAGATACTTACCAGGGACATGAGTTATGGGCTGCCACGAACGTGGTGGCGGGGCTATTGTGAATGCATGCTTTGCTATAGATAGTTTGTTTGTGGACAGTTTGAGCTCTCTTTTTTCTAAGAGTAGAGCAAAGTAGTGTACAACTCTAAATTGCACAGTAGCAGAGGTAACAAATAACTTCCAAAAAAACACAAATTATGTCAATACATACATTTGTGAATGTGTAATGTCGATGTACAATGTACAGTGTCAAACAATTCCAAATACTGGGGGTCAATTCAATGCTGAGTAATGAAGGACTCAACCAAGTAAAGTTAAACAAATGAAAGTCATCACACATAAACCAAATTAAGTTAGGAGGTGTTACAGTCGGGCATGTTTCAGTTGAACTGTCCTTATAGACATAGCACAGTAGCCTTGAGGGCAGACCTAAAGTTTAGGGTTCTTAGATAGATGGAGCACAGGTCAGAAGAAGCACACACACACATGCAAATTCACACAAACACATACTGACACACACACACACACACAAAGCTTCACAATGGCCCCTCACATGACTTTATTTAGGATATTTTGAATACAGGTCTCTATCTCTTCATCTGTCTCTTTTTCTCTCTCTAGCTCTCTCTATCCCTCTCTCTCTCTCTTTCACAAGCTCTCTCTTTCAATTTCTTTCTTTCCATCTCTCTCATAATACGTCCCTGGAAAACCATTTGTCAGACAAATGACTCAGAGATAGATAAGTCACACAAACACACACACACACACACACACACCAACTCCCACACGCATTCTCTCACACAAAAGCAGATTGTACATCTGTGGCTCCTGTCTGCCAGCACTGTTACAGAGGACCAAGTAGTCAAATCACAATGTCTAAAGAGCCAGTGCTCAGATACAACCCACATGCATACTCCGATCTTAGTTGTGATCAAAGATAGTAATGGTTCTTCAAGGAAAATACAAACATGCTCAGACACATCGTTTGTCTTGCATGGTGATGACGCGTCTTCCGTGTTCATGTTTTATTATGGACAGCCTTGCAGTCAACACCACCACAACTTTTTCATGGTGTGAAACAAGTATGGTTCCAGCGTGTACACTATGAATAGAACGTTTATGTGTCTAGCAGGCTATCATAGCTGTGTGTGTGTGTGTGTGTGTGTGTGTGTGTGTGTGTGTGTGTCTGATGTGAGTTCTTACAGCCTTGGGTCAGAAGTATCGGTGCCAGCTAGTCAGTTGCTTTATACGAGCGTCTGACTGAGTGAATGTCTGCTTGAGTAATTATGTCCTCTGATTCAGCTCTTTATGACCTCCCCAACACACACACTCTCTTCCCCACACACACACACACACACACACACACATCAGGGTAGTTTAGCTCCACCTGTTTCTGCGCAGTCATCCGGGCGCCTTGCTTACACTGTGAGCTATGCTTAGTCACACACACACACACACACACACACACACACACACACACACACACACATGCACAGACAGCTATGTTTAGTCACAGAGCCATGCAGATACATACTTATAAATGCACGCTGGACACTTACTGTAGATGTCCACAGACATAGAGAGAGACACACACAGACACACGCGCACACACACATAAAAACACACACGCACACACAGACACACACGTAAATACACAGACATTGACTGGCCTCCTCTGTCTGTCTGGCTCGTCACACTGAAGTCCAAAATCATGCCTCATCATCTTTCTCTGCTTTCTCCTTCATCTGCTCACTTTCCCTCTCCTCTCTTATAGTCCATCCTTTGCCATTCTTTCTCTTGCTCCCTCTCCCTCGCTGTCTTTCTCTCTGTCTCCCTATGTCTCTCTCTCATTGTGTTTCCCTCTGTCTGTCTGTATCTCTATCTCTCTCTCTCTCTCTCTCTGTATGTTTCTCTGCTCTGTATTCATATTGTCTTTCTAAGGTTAAATTAATAAGCTGCATTTAAATTAAGAAAAAGACATGAAGAAATGACAAGATTGGTTTCATATCCTCGTGGCATCATGTCCAAAATCCTCTGGCTTGGAACGTGACAGAGGACCGCTCCTTCCCCCAGTCAGGGGTCATTTCTCCAGCTGTGAACTTTAGGCCCCATATGAAGCCTGGGAGTCGAGTAGCCTTGACTTCCCTAAGCCCTTCTCCCTCCTCTGGCCCCTCCTCTGTCTACCCCCCATCCCCCACCCCTATCCCCCAGGAGTCTGGCCCATGTGGCAAGCTGGCCTAACATCAGACGCCCGGCACCGACGTTTGATCTCCCCCCTCCGTCCCTCCGTCCCTCCATCCCTTTTTCTCCTCCTCCGCTGCATCCAAGGAACAGGAAGAGAAGCTCTAATAAAGTTCCCTTCATTTCCTCTCCGTTTTCATCTCTCCCTCCTCCTCCTCTGCCTTTCTTCTCCTTCGTCCTCCTCCTTCCGCCTGTTCAATCACTCCTGCGTTTTGACGTTCCCCCCCCCGGTTTTTGTTCCCCCACTCTGTCGTCCTCGCGTCCTCCCCCCCCCCCTGTCTTCTCTCTCTCACTCCCTTCCCTTTTCGCTCTGTCTCTCCCTCTACCCCTCCATCCCGCTCTTCCTCTTTCTCTTCCTTCTTTCTCTTCCTCTCCTTTCACCTGCTCTCTGTCTCTTTCGCCCCCCCCCCCCTCCTACACCCCCTCCTCCCTCGCTCACTCTTCTTGTGTGCGTGTGCCTGTGTGTCAGAGAGTGTGTGAGGGAGGTAGTCATCTGGTTTGGCCACACACACATACACTGACAGCGTTCAAATCTCCCCCCCACCCACCGCCACCACCACCACCACAGCAGCATGTCCCTGGCCCTCTGCCGAGATAACCTGGTGGTCACCTCAGTCGAGAGAGTGGCCCTCAGTGTGTGTGTGTGTGTGGGGGGTCAGGCCCAGTAGAACACACACCAGAAACCATACGTTCAAGTAGCACACCTCACGCTCGTGAAACATTTGTCTCCGGTCTCCGTTCCCAGACTCTACATCTGGGTCCTTTTGGACAAGTTGCTCTGCTCATTTGTTCTCCTCCACGGTGTTTGGTTTTATTCCTCCGCTCTTTCTCTTGGTTTGGCTTCCGCTGCCGTGACCGTGACGCCACTAGACATCGCAGCGAACCCGTAGTGCGAAAACAGCACGGCCGTCCCATGATGCTTTGCGACGGGGCGCCGCCAACGCCTGCCATGCGAGAAAACCGCGACAGGAAACTTCCATCTAGCTGTCGATGGCGCGGCGGGGCGTCGTGGGGTTCAGCGTGCCGGGGCCCGACCACAGGGTCCCTGGTCGTGTCCCCGCGGTTCCGGTAATGGACCGGGCGGGGAACTGTGGGGGCCCGCAGGGACACGGCCCCGTATTAGCCACCCCACACCCCCCCCCCCCCCCCGGCCCCCCGGCCCCCTGGTCCCCCTGCCACTGTGGTTAGCAGGGAACAAAACAGCCATGCAGAGTCCTCTTCCCTCCTCTCCTCCCATCCATCTCCCAATTTGTAACCCCCACTTCGTGGTTAACGAGTGGGAGATGCAAAGTGCGTGTGCGTGCGTCGGCGAGAGGGTGTGTGTGTGTGTGTTTGTGTGTGTGTGTCCTCCTCACACCCCATCCAGCACTTCCACTGCTGTTTTATTCATCAGGGAGGCGACGCCTCGCTCTCCCCGAGAGCGTCGTCGTGTGGTGGGCTCCGAGAGGCCCCCGCTCCGCCCCTGTCTTCACAGGACTTCCTCACTTGTCCCAATTTGCCGGAATGTTCTTCTGGCTTATTTAGCAGGCCTTCATCCGGATGAGCAGGGATGAGGGCCGGAGGCTTGGGGAAGGGAGGGAGGATGGCTCGTTTCAGTTGATTAGGGCTCCTGGGTGACCCTTCGCTCACTCTCCTTCCGACCTGCTGTCATAAAGCATCTCAGTCGTGCGAGTCGTTAATTGATTTTGTGGCTGACTATTGAACAGTGTCCGAGAAACCACCCCCCCCATTCCCCTTCCACTGAACTACCCTAAACCCGACCGGTCGACCGATCACAGGCCCTCCTTTTGCCCTCTCCAAGCTACGCCGTTAGCCATACACCAATCAATCTGAACGGGCAGTATGCTTGTTCTCAATGGAAGTTTGTCACACTCTGAAACATTTCTTCCAGCACCTCATCCATGGCCTGAGTAGCATAACTCGACGGCCAAGTTCTGTAAAAAGAATGGTTAATAATGAGCGTCTTTCACAGCTACAGCTCCCTCAGTATAGAAACCTGCAGGGCTCATGACCTCATCAACCAGTCAGTTGGCTGACATTGGGGGTTTACCCTTCCAACCTTTCCTCCAGTCAACATTTCCCCCCCCCCCCCCCCCCCGTCAGTTGAGTCAGATGGGGCATTTCCTTCCAAACCTTTCCCCCGGTGAGTCAGAGTCCAGGGTAGAGGGTGTCTCTTTCTCTTTCTCTTTCGCTCCTCTCCTCCCTCTGTCTCTCGTTTCCTCTGGGATCTCCTTCTCCAATCCTCTTTTCATCCCTCTCTTCCTGCTCCCCCTGGCCAGGACACATCCCTCCGCCCCTCCAGCACATCTTTATATATATATATATCTGTCTATCTGTCTATCTGTCTATCTGTGTCTGTCTGTCTATCTGTAAGCGACAGTTATTCAAGGTAGGTAAAGTAAATGTACCTAGAACGTTCCTTCACGTCTTACCTCTGAAAAACAAGACCCTAAACCTACGATGTTGACTCTCCGTATGTGTGTGGTGTGTGTGATCGTGTGTGTGTGCATGCTTGTGTGTGTGTGTGTGTGTTTTCTGCTCCGGTGCACCTGCTCAACCATTCAAACTGCACTAAACGACGCCCGGGGCGGATCCTCCCAGCTCGCTCCTCTCTTCTTACTGTCCCCCCCCCCCCCCCCTCTCGTTTCCATCCCTCCTTCCTTCCGTCTGTCCATCTCTCCATCCGCCGCCTCACTTTACCACAGGAATACGCCCGACAGCCTGCAAACATCTGGTCTACTGTTTACTGGGCATCTTGGACACTACTTTTAGGCAGTGCAGAATACCTGAACAGTGCGTTGTGAGAGTTTTGGCTGACTCCCTCTCTCTCTCTCTCTCTCTCTCTCACTCTCTCTCTCTCTGTTTTTCTCTCTCCCTTCATCGCTCGTGTCAGAAAATCAATCAGCCGTTTCACAGGAGCAACGCCTCATAGCTGTGAGTCTCTGCTCATCAGAGGGCAAGCTGAATAATTAAACACACAGAACACTTGACTGGCAGACTATCTCACCATCTAGTACTCAGTTAATACATTCTCTCTTAATCCCTCTCGTCCTTCTCCGCCTCGTTAAAGCTCTTGTCCCATCTCACTCTCCCTTCTCTCCCTTCTCTCCCTCTCCCTCTCTCTCTCTCTCTCTCTCTCTCGTCTCTCCCTCTCTCTCTCTCTCTCTCTCTCTCTCTCTCTCTCTCTCTCTCTCTCTCTCTCTCTCTCTCTCTCTCTCTCTCTCTCTCTCTCTCTCTCTCTCTCCCTTTCTCTCTCTCTCTCTCTCTCTCTCTCTCGTCTCTCCCTCTTTCTCTCTCTCTCTCTCTCTCTCTCTCTCTCTCTCTCTCCTCTCTCTCTCTCTCTCTCTATATCTCTCTCTTTCTCTTTCTTGAAGAGAGTATGGAGGAGGGTTCATCTCTTCCTCAACTTGCAACTATTGGATGTCAACAAAAGGTGAAACGGGGGGTACAGAAGGGACCATGGGAAATAACTCTCAGCAGTAGCTATGTAAATACAGCTGGACTAAGTATGTGTGTGTGTGTGTGTGTGTGTGTAGGTGTGTGTGTGTGTGTGTGTGTGTGTGTGTGTGTGTGTGTGTGTGTGTGCGTGTGTGTGTGTGTGTTAACTGGGTGGCGCAGCACTCTTGTCTGTCGCTTGGCTGTGCTGCTAACTGATATGTCAGAAAATCAATTAATTACTTTTAAGTAGCAGTTAACTGCGTCCGCACGGTACACCCCCATGAATTATAGAGGAGGTGTGTGTGAGTGCCTGTGTGTGTGTGCCTGTTTGTGTGTGTGTGTGTGTGTGTATGTGTCTGTGTGCGCGGGTGTGGGTTTGTGCTTGTGTGATATAGAGTATTCCTGGTAACTACCGTCTTGTCACACGACTCACTTTCTAGTCTACAGTGAGTGAGTGAGACAGACAGACAGACAGAACTACAGACACACCGAAAGATAGAAAGGACAACCGACATGCAGAACTACAGAACAACTGACTGACTGATTAAGTAACAGACAGAGAGACAGACAAGCAGAGCTACTGACTGACTGACTAGCCGACTGACTAGCCGACTGACTAGCCAACTGACTGACAGACTGATAGACAGACTGACTGACTGACTGACTGACCAAAGGAACAAGAGACAGTAAGCAGAGGGTGAAGGGATGTAGGATCAGACAGAGGTGAAGAGGAAGAGGAGAAGTCCACTGTCCTCCCCAGGCTGGATCTCTCCATCGATCTCTGGCTCAATGAGGGGGAGAGGGGGAGAGAAACCTGTGTGTGTCACAGTGTGTGTGTGTAGGTGTGTGTGTGTGTATTGATCCATTGTGCCACTGTCACTGGCCTCAGGGTGGCCTCAGCTTTGGGGACAACAGGGGACAGACTGCCCCTGGCAGAGAAGGAGAGATGGAGAAGGAGATGGAGGGAGAGATGGAGGGAGAGATGGAGGGAACGAGGGAGAGATGGAGAGAGAGAGGAAGAGAAAGACAGACAGGAAAGAGGTGTGTGTGCGCGTGTGTGTATGTATGCGTGTGTGTGTGTGTGTATGTGTGTGTGTGTGTGTGTGTGTGTGTGTGTGTGTGTGTGTGTGTGTGTGTGTGTGTGTGTATGTGTGTGTGTGTGTGGGTGTGTGTGTGTGTGGGTGTATGTGTGTGTGTGTGTGTGTGTGTGTATGTATGTGTGTGTGTGTGTGTGTGTGTGTGTGTGTGTGTGTGTGTGTGTGTGTGTGCGTGTGTGTGTCCGTGTGACAGCTACAACACTATATCAAGTGTGGTGACATAGCTTATCTGTATCTGGTCCCCAGCAGTGATATCGGTAGACCGTCATAATCAACCCATGTGGCTTACCATATCCCAGACACACACACACACACACAGCTTAGCTTTGCCATCTTGTGGTACTGTCACCCAGAGTTGTGCTGGACCAGGGGCCTCTGGGATAGGTACTGCGGGCAGAGGAGTGTGTGTGGAGGACTACCCAGAAACCTCAGTGGCCACCAACCTCAGACCAGACTACCCCAGCTGGTGTCTCCTTCTCCCCATCTCCTCTTCCTACAGTGACAGGGCACTGGAATAACTTCCTACTTCCTGCCAGGCCACATGGCCAATGAGAGAGGTCCAATAAAGTCAAAGTGTCAGGCCTAATATGTATGACAACTACTGCTCTGGGGCTGATTTAGACATGTATCCTGGTTTAAACTGACCTACATTTAGGCTCTTTCAGCCCAACTTTTTGCGCCCTCAATTTCGTTTTCACTCGTTTCTCAGAACTTTTAAATAAGAGAGAAGGGAGGAGGGAGAGAGGGAGGGTGGGAGGGAGGGGGGGAGGGGGAGAGAAACAGGGGAAGGATGGTGGGGGGGGGTAGAAATGTGCAAGAAAAAAATCATTTGAGTTGCTAAATGAAATTAGCAGGTTTGAAGAGCCTGGGGGCAGAGTGATGCAGAGTCTCCCGGGGCTGCTGTTAGTCAGCGGAGAGATTAGACATGAGTGGATGCCACTCTTTTCCTCCGTCTTTTCGACGTCTTTCTCTCTGTTTAACATGTCGTGCGAGTTGGGGAGGGAGGGGTAAGTGGTGGGGTTCTATAAAAGACAGCTAGGTGAGAGGGTTGAGGTTTACCATTTTCCATATTTTCCATCCTGGCCGACAGAAGGCTCAAACCACCATTTCGCTTCTCCAGTGCCAAGAGACGAGGCATGAATCCTGGGCCCTTCTCCAACTCTGGCCCCCTGTCTTGGGCTATGTACCTGATGAGGAAAGGTCGGACTGGCAATGCGCTCTTTGGTAAACTGAACTTTACCCTTTCTTCCACCACCATCTTCATCCTCATCCTCCATCCTCCTCTTCTGCTGATCAACATCATCCTCATCATCCGTCAGATAACCTGCCCATCATCTTCAAAGTCATAAAACATTCCATTCTCCTGCATTCTGATTGTTCCCTGGCTGGAGGTGTACTTAGAAGTCCTGCACTAGAGTTAGACAGTGGCTTGGGAATTAGGCAAAGTGTGTTTTGAAGATGAAATAGTGGTTTGCAATAGCAACATTTTAATAGAAAAAAAACATTTAATGTATTATTTTTTTTTTTTATGTTTTGCTGTGTGTTACATTGGAAGAATACTATACTGACCTCTGGTAGCCTAATAGAGGGGGGAGGGATAAATACATTGATTGGATGGTATTTTATCTTATCTGTTAGTATTTTTCTACGAAATGACTTTGTCATTTAAACCATTTCCAGCATTGATTCGGTCCAGTTGAAGTGGCTCCCCAGTTAAACGCGTGAACATGCGGCAGGGTTTGTAGTCTCGCGACGCATATCGATAGATTTGATAGCCAACTACATACATTATTGATCAAGCAGTTTGCGCCTATCCGATTACTGCTACTCAGAGATGAACACGACTATATTGGAAAATAGAATACTCTCTTTCTCTTTCGCTTGCTCTTATTCTCTTCTCAACAATAATAGGCCCACAAAATAGTGTTCTTTACCATCACCCACAATGTAAAAATGTTGAACTATTGATGAATTATTTAAAATAATTTCTTTAGACCAAGAAAATCGATCCAGCCGTGGCAACATCACGACTTTAAAATTATTAATGGCGTAGGCTATAGGACAAATCTAAAATCTTTCGTTCATTGATTCATAATTTTTTTATTCCCGTTGTTAAAATGTTTGCATGATTATAATTACTAAAATACAAAGAGTATTTCCTTGTATGACCCAAGTTAACATTGTGTATCATAATACAGTTTTATTTAGTTGTCCAATCCCTCCAAAGGAGGACATTTGCGCTTTATACCCGTAAAAGTTCCTGCAGATTGCGATATGAAAAGGTTTTTAATGTGTCTTCAATTAAAAAATATCCTTTGTTATTTTTGTGTTCACTAATAATGGCCTTTTTTCGTCGGATATTATACAGAATATAGTTTGTCGTGGATGACTTTGGGCCTACTGAATAGCCTAACATAATTAAATGTAACTTGAGATTGTCATGTTGATCAGCATACTTCAAGACTAAATCTACGATATTAGGCTCCCAATCTCTTTCAAATATAGTTCTAGTGATGAACAATGGTTGTAGGCCAAGAGCTTTTTAATCAATCCGTCATCCTGCGCATGTGTTCAATTTTGACACGTCGGGACCGCCGGGTTCTGATTCGGTTGATAAATCCAGAGAAAAACTTTTCTAACCAAGCATATATTAAATATACATATAAGTATGCATGTATATTCCATATATCTATATGTATAGAAAGAAAGAGAAGGCCAGTCACTTCCAATCACGGACATGGAACTGTCCGGAAGAGTGGAAGCGCGAGCCGTTACATTTTTTATCATCACCCCCGTGGCTACATTCTGTGAACACGGAGAAATAGGAGAGAAACTGGCAGGTAGCTTAAAGTTCTCGACAAGTCTGTCAGACTGACTTATTTTTTCGTGAAATCAAACTGACTAACTCATCAGACAAAGCTTTTAATTCCAAGACGCATGTTTACAGATTGGTAGGGCCTTCTGATTCCCCGGTGACTGATGCCGTCTTATTCCATCTAGTTTAAAGGTATCTGGTTAATGAAGACAGCCACGGCCTGGTTTGCTAATCAAATTATACCCTATCACAACAGCCTTCACGGAAAGCATCGAAATTAATCGGAATATAGATTTTCATGGTTCGGGCCTTGGTTTTATTTGTGGAAATATAATTTGTATAAGTGAAAGATAATGGAATGTGCATTAAAATAAAGCGTCCTACATATTTGGGGAAATATGATGTGCATATGTGTAGTCTAGATATTTCTATTGAGAAAACATTTTTTACGCATTCTGTATCCAACCATCGTATGCTATGACATTCAGTTCGGTGAGAAAGAGCATGTGTTTTTTTATTTGCCTGTTTGTGATTCAGATGAGATGCTACCCCCTGTGGGTCATTTGAGATACTACAACGACGCAGTGTGGCCATGATGATCTAGCCTACAGTGAGCCATAGCCTAGATTATGATTTAGCACAATTTAGCACTGTGTTTGGATACTTGATTTTCTATGGAGATTGAGTACATTCAGACCAAAGTAACGAGTTCTGACAGAGCACGTTCCACAGAGCACGTTCCTTAATTAGTTAATCTTCTTAATCTGTGTATTCGTTCATGTTTTCATGTTATAAACAGAGACACATCACACATGTTACAGCTGATTATGGTGTTAATCGTGAATAGGTTCTTCTGAGGCATAGGGCTATAGGCTACTATAACGACGGCGTCTTAGTCCACATCATCAGTCTGGAACCGATCCATGTTTTTAAGGGAAACAGGTCTACTGGAAACGGGATATCGTCCCTAAAATGCGGCGTCTTCGTGTAATCTATTCGCAGATCTGGTGCAGGCTGGTCATCCGGCCGGACTGGTGACGCCGTGACTATAGTTGTCCTTGAATAGTTAAAACTGTACCTGACTCCTAACAGAACTTTTAGATAGTAGCCTACGGCGTCTGGGAATTCAGCGTAAGTATGAGTTCTAGGCCTTTACATCTCCTTTCTCTGGATAGAGAAGGAGATTTATTGTGGGTGCAATATCTTTATTAGCTTGTATTCGTATGCTCTGCATCTCTGCAACATAACTTATCTTATGAAACGTATAGCCTAAAATTACGTTTAGCCTTATGGGATCCACACAAGAGCCACGTAGAAATGTCTGACATTGTGCGGAATTTAGTTTTTGTTCAATATAAGTTAGGGCACTAGTGGTTGAAATTGTCATTTTGACCACAGAATGTTTAAATGTCTACATGGTCTCTGTTTATTTGTCTGTGTATTCGTCTTCTGCCACAGTCGTCTCTCGTGTTGCACGCTGTTGACTTGCACAGTAAAAACCAAAACCACAATACCAGAGCGAGACCGCTGCGGCCGTCTCACCAAACCTTGCGCACCGCAGTCCCACAGTGGAATTCCATTGACTGGAGAGAGCCCCAGTCCTCAGGCCACACCTTTCTTAGACGGACGCTGCTCTGATTGGTTAATCCCTCAAGAGCTCTTCGTTGTCCTCTAATCTCATTGGTTGAGATTTGCCTATGCAAATCCACCCTAGAGGGCTACATTCCAACACTGCCCACTGCCAGTAAAAGCCTGCCTCACTGTCGGGACGTTCATTCATAGCGTACACATCCTAACTTAATCCCTCTCAAAAACGGAGACAATTAAACCACGGTGTTTTCGGTACAGCGAGGTGGTCGTGTAAACAAATATATAACCTCGACAGAAAGAAGATACGAAGATATTTTTTGAGACAGCGATTCGAAGAGCGCCCGAGCTGACGCACCTGGTAGTTTTGCTGTATCTTTTGCCTACCACTTTAAAGTTGTTGAATTTCGGGGCTTGGCTTCTATATCACGGATCACAGAATGTGGACATCACACACCAGGCTATAACGGGCTGTAATTGACTCCAGTGCACAGCCCCAATCACGCGCCAGACTTGCGCACGCGGATACCTCCTCTGCTTGATTTCAACTGATGCTCTATGCGTCTCGGGAGAAGTTGAACGAAAGCGGACATTCTAATTATATCATTAATTCGCAGAGGTAGATTACTATACTGCGGTGGACAAATGGTCTTTCTCTGGGACTCCAAATACGGTACGACTCTTTTTTGATTCCGTTGTTGGCTTGTTTAACTAATGTTTCATTTCTGTACATGAATGACTTGCTTGTTTTTACGCATCACGGAGAACCGTTCAGTTGACATCCGATGAACTTCTCCTTTCTGCTCAGCCGTTACTTGCCGAACCAGTAGGCTATGAACGTATTTGACCAACCATTACTCAACGCAGAAGTGACAGTTTGCTTTATTTCCTCCTGAAATTAAGTTTCCGTGATGAACCTCACACAACGCACGCAAATACTGGGTTATGCATGAGCAAAGTATTCGCTTAAACCATTTCTCATGAACTTCACTCACCATGTAGCCTACCACAGTAAACCCAATACTTCTGTTGGGGTTCAGTAAGTCTCGTGGCACACTGTGAGTGTGTGTTTGGAGACGAGGCAGCGGCGGTTTTTAAACCCCCGTTTGTTCCAAACCGCTAGCATGTGGCATCGATTGTGGTTGGCTGAGTGACAGTCAGACCGACAGCGCGCGCCGGGGCCCTGTCAGAAAGCAGCGCCGTGTGGTTTTAACGGGAACGTTTCACGTGCTTCCAGGTCTTCGGGTTTGGCTCGGTTCACTGTTATTTTATATATATTTTGAAAGACTTTGTTTTTCAAGTAGTTCTGGCGACCACATTTACAGTCGTGCAAAATAACTGACTTCCAATACAGAAACACAACTTAATAAACAGACATTGTACATCCGATTATATTAGCGTTATACTTTAAATAAGCCTACGGTATTTATCTGACGTCTTTAAAATTCCATTGGCAATTATCTAATTTTATTAACATTTGGGCAAAGATCATGATAGAATTTTACTTCATTTTAAGACAGAAATACGTTGATAAAAAAAATGAAACATTGTCTTGGCTGTGTATCTGTAAATGAGAAGAATGTGTAACCAACTTTGTACAAACGGCATTCAAGAGTGAGCTTGATGAGCGTGCACAAGAGTGTGTGACTGCATCTTCAGTATACTCTTCTCATCACCCACCACATTGTGTCCCTCAGACCATCCCCCCGGTCGGCGCTTCACTCCCCCATCCACCACCCTGTCATCTGGGAAGGTGAGCGAGGGCTTGCCCCTGGGGGCCCAGGACAGCAGTGGCGCTGCCCTGGTGAGCAAGCTGCGCATGGCGGACAGGGGCATGGTGGAGGTGCTGTCAGACCACCCGGGAGAGCTGGTGAGGACGGACAGCCCCAACTTCCTGTGTTCAATTCTGCCCACTCACTGGCGCTGCAACAAGACTCTGCCCATCGCCTTCAAGGTAAGCCTGCATGTGTGTGTGTGTGTGGGGGGGGGGGGGACGTGTCAGGGGTATTTAGGTGCCCTGGTTTTATTTGTAGACATTGAGGGAATAATTTTTTGGACTGTCTGGCTTATGTCAGTGAGCTGAGAGGTCAGTCTTTAGACGTGTGTGTGTGTGTGGGTGTGTGTTACACTTTTTGGTCACTAAAAGATTGAAGCAAAAGTCAGTTATACATGAAAATGTACGGAAGAAGAGTGCCTTACCAAAATAACATCAAATCTGTCACTGTTGTCACCCCAGTGTAATTTCTAGTGTCAATGAATTAGATTAATTATATTTCATTATAATTTCTATAGTTTTCAAAATGGGTAATTCTCACAAATGACAAATAGTCGTTTTTTGTTCCTCTAGGAATTAATTTTAATTTTAGGGAGGGGTGGCTTTCAAGCACTTTACGACAAATAGATTTATGAGCTAATAGAAAAAAATATGCTTTTAGAAAAAAATAACATATTAGATTGATTGAGTTTTCCCCATTATGCACAACGCTGCGGCCGGATGTCATTGCCATTAAGTTCTAATGGAGGATGTTTTCCACAGTGTTTTGGTCTGTTGTCAGCTTGGTAGGAGAGCTTCATAATTGTTTCCTTATTATTGTTTGTTCTGCAAGATCATTTTCATGGTCCACTGCTAGCCATCTCTCTCATGTCTGAGTCTGTGTGTGTGTGGGTGTGTGTGTGTGGGGGGGGTTGTGTGTGTGTGCTTTTCTCCCCCTCTTTCTCATGTCTGACTTCCGTACTTCCCCTAGCTGCCCAGAGAATGTAAACTAAAAAAAGATTGCCAAAACCCGTATTTTCCAACCTCATGCACATACTAGAACGTGTGTGTATGTGTGCGTGTGATTGAGGGCTTTTGCAGACTTTTTTCTATAAAAACTGAAGGGAACAGTTTGCGGTATCTCCACTGTAAATTTGCACGTTGATGCTTTGGTATGTTTACAGTTCATATGAAAATGACCCTCCTTGCTTCTATTTGCTTTGGGTGTGGAGCCTCGGTAGTGAGGCACCATCAGTCCCTCCACCCTCGCTAGCTGCCTGCCACACACACTACAGGCTCATGGGGCTCTGCTTTGGTGCTGGGATCTTTAGTCAAATACTTTCCTTATGAAGTACATTCTGTGTTTTGCCTTGGGGGGAAAAAAGTTCTTCTTCCATTCAGAATTCTATTTGTTGTTTGTTTTATATGTTTCCAAAGTAGCTAACTCTCTCTCTCTCTCGCTCTCTCTCTCTGGCGATGACCATTCTAGGTGGTTGCCCTTGGAGACATCCCAGACGGTACCTTGGTTACGGTGATGGCAGGCAACGATGAGAACTACTCAGCTGAGCTCCGCAACGCTACCGCCGCCATCAAGAACCAGGTGGCCCGCTTCAACGACCTGCGCTTCGTAGGCCGCAGTGGACGAGGTACACACACACTCCCACACACACTCCCACACACATACTCCCACACACCCCCCCCCCGACCCCCCCCCCCCCCCGCTTGTCTGTCTGTCTCTCTCCCACTCTCCATCTCTTTCTGTTGTTTTTCCCTCTTCCTTCGCCTTTCTATCAGTCTCTCTCACCTTCTGTCACTCCCCCTCCCCCTCTCTCTCTCTGTCCGTCTCTCTGTCCGCCTTCACTCCCCCCCCCTCTCTCTATCTTATGGACACCCACACACATACCTTCACATCTGACTCATCGGTGCAATGTCTCTGGAGTTTGTGTTCTTTAGCTGCTGTGTCACATCAGTCAGTTTGTACCAAGGACAAACTCTTCTTGAGAACAACAACAGTCAGATATCACCATGGGGGGGGGGGGGGCTTAACAGCAGAATCAGACCCTCTGTTCATCAGAGGTCCCATTTAAAGGCTGAATTTGAACTTTGTCGAGAACTTTGTTGGTCCAAATGACACGCATCTCCCACGAGACTCGGCCGTCGAAACCTCTCCGTCTCCACTCTTTCTCTCTCTCTTTCTGCTCTTACTGTTCCTGTTCACTCCCTTCCTTCTCTCTTTCTGTCTAACGGACACAACAGACTGTCGCCTCCGAATCAGATGCAGGCAAATGCCAGGCCCTTATCTATTTAAAACATTGGCTTCTGTGTACATTAGTTACTCCACAAACTGTTTTCTTTCTGTCTGTCTTCTTCTCTCTCCGTGTCTCCCTTTCATTCCGCTTATTGTACTATTAGGTCAACAGTCTGGCACATAGCTTAATGGAAGTTTACACCCCCATTGACACACATACTGTACATGAATACACACACACACGCATGCCAACATCCACTCACATAATTGTGGTGTTTTTACGGTGGTGTTGTGGTCAGAATGTCGGGAGATGGATTCGCCTGTCAGATGTGGATGGTGTAGTGGATTAGAGAAGGAACCTGTGTGGTGTAACCAGACGGTATGATGCCTGCGTGTGTGTGTGTGTGTGTGCGTGCATGCAGTTCTCTCTTATTCACGCATAGTTCCTCCTTTCCTCTGGGCCTTACCTCTCACTTACACCATGTTCGTCACACACACAAACAAAACTGCAGTCCCTGGTACTTCGGGGAAACACACACACACACGGGCAGTTTTATTCAGAACGTCGATAAGACAGCTGTGATTGGCCAATGCAGATAGGAACCACCGTGATGAACAGACTACCCCTGTGCAACAAGTCAACAAGCCTGGACTTGCAACGCACACACTCACACACACACACACATACTTACACCGAGATTAAAGGGGCTTTCACACATACGTAAGGTGTGTATGTGTGCGCGTGTGAGTAACCAGACAAAAGCAGCCTTCTGTTGATAGGGGCGATTACAGCGAGATAGACCCTGAGTAAACAGTCTTCTCTGTACTGTAAGCCCTGGAGAAATGTAAGCAGGGGAAAAGCCTCTCTCTCTCACACACACACACACACACCAAGACAACACGTGGACACACACTCATACGCTCATATATAGTCACCCGTTCACACCCTCGCCCATACATTCACACACACGATGGCCATACACACATATACACACCAACGCACGCACCCAGACACATGCGCACCCTATGCATTCACCTCCACCCACACCCTGTCTTGCGAGCACAGACACACGCAGGCAAGCAGTGATGGTGTCTGATCAGACCGACAGACTGACAACCCCTCGGGCCACAAAGACCACAGCAGCTCTCTCTCTCTCCTTCTCTCTCCTTCTCTCTCCTTCTCTCCTCTTTCTCTCTCTTAATCTCTCCTTCTCTCTCCTTCTCTCTCCTTCTCTCTCCTTCTCTCTCCTTCTCTCCTCTTTCTCTCTCCTAATCTCTCCTTCTCTCTCCTAATCTCTCCTTCTCTCTCCTTCTCTCTCCTTCTCTCTCCTTCTCTCTCCTTTCTCTCTCGCTTTCTCTCTTTTGCGCCACGTATCCCTCTATCAACCCCTCTCCATGACGTACTTGCCGATGCAACAAAGGAGGATGTTTGCAACCGTTTTCTCCTTTTGGTCTTTCCCGTATCTCTCCGTCCTTTTCTCTCTCGCTCGTCCTCACTTTCTGGGCTCCCAGTGAGTCATGGTGGATCACTAAACTGGCCAAGGACACTCCCTCCATCCACCCCACCCTTCATCTATCCTTCCCTCCCTCCCTCCATCCATTCATTTGTGCAGAATTGCACATTTTTGTCGACGTTCACATCTATACACTAGAGCATGACTTACTCTCTCTCTCTCGCACACACACACACACACGCACACTAACACACACACACACACACTAACACTACAGCTTTGTACCAGGGGATATCCCTTAAGCAGTGTGCCTCTCAGACTTCATGTCTCTCTAACAGATGCTAAAACTGCATATTCATGGCAACTTCTGTGTGTGTGCGGCGTGCGTGCAAGAGAGAGAGACTGCGTGTGTGTGTGTCTGTACACATCTTCTCAGTATTGAGCGACGAACCCAAACCCCATAATGATAAATGAAGCTTTGTCGTGGTACAGCAACCAAACGGAGTTCAGATCCCTCGCGTGTGCTCTCACAGAAACATTAGCACCTGGTCGTCTCCAAGTGTGTGTGTGGCCACAGACTTCCCAGTGGTCAGCAGGTGGTGTGTGTGTGTGTGTGTGTGCTGTAACAGACGCCCAGCTCTAGGTTGGCGTTCGCTTGTCTGTGTGTGGTAACTCTATTCCAGCCTTGGCACAGCCTCTGCCTGCCTTCCCTGGGTGCCCGTACCTCCATGGTGGCCAACAAGTGTGTGTGTGTGTGTGTGGTTTTGTACTGGACAATACACCCAAGCTTGGCGTTGAGTGATGGACAGTTGCAGGGAGAATATCGGAAATCCCCCCTCTCCTCTTTCCACACACACACACACTCGCACGCACGCACACACGCACACACACACACACATACGCTGTTCATATGAAAAAGCATACATACAAACACATCCATAAATAGATACATACATAGATGGATCATATATACGTCCATAAACACACACGTACACACACTATCACAATACATACACACAAACATACACACGCACACACAAGACTGTCAGACAGTCGGCCTTGTGCTCTCAACGCCAGACTCACTGACTGGATTAGTCACGCGGCGGCTCACTCAAGCCCACTCTCTCTCCCTCTCTCTCTCTCTCTCTCTCTCTCTCTCTCTCTCTCTCTCTCTCTCTCTCTCTCTCTCTCTCTCTCTCTCTCTCTCTCTGTCTCTCTCTGTCTCTCTCTCACACACACACACACACACTCACACACACACGGCCATAAACACATTCACATTTGCCCGCGCGTTCGCAGACGAGCACGTCTGCGCTTGCACACGCGTGTCCGCTCGCGCTCTGCAATGCGCGTTTACGTGTATGTTTACGTGCGTGTTTACATGTGTGTTTACGAGGAGTAAATAGGCGTGGGGCCATGGGGTCTAGCTCTCACTGTGATATCTCTCTGGCCCGGGGTTATTCCTGTCTGAGGCTGTGCTAATGTACGGAGCAGACACAGGCCATCTGAGGAGAGAGGGAGGGAGGGAGGGAGGGAGGGAGGGAGGGAGGGAGGGAGGGAGGGAGGGAGGGAGGGAGGGAGGGAGGGAGGGAGGGAGGGAGGGAAACTAAACATAGATGGGGACGGGTAGATAGAGGATATGGTGTCTAGCTGTGCAGCCTGCAGACTTATTTTACAATGGAAAAGGCCAGACTTTAAGGCACTGTTGTGGGACACAATGTGTACCTCGCAATAAAGGACAGGACCGCCGAAAGTGAGCGGTCCACGTGAAACGGCCAACATGGCGTCCGTGAACCGTGACGCGAGGGATCTGGTGTGTACGGCAGGCCCGACAAGTGACGACCTCGTTTTCTTTTCTTTCTCTCTGTCGTTCTCTTGGCCCCCCCCCCCCCCCCCCCACCCTCCACCCCCTCTTCCTCCACCAGGGAAGAGCTTCACTCTGACCATCACCGTGTTCACCAACCCCCCCCAGGTGGCCACCTACCAGAGGGCCATCAAGATCACCGTGGATGGGCCCCGCGAGCCACGACGTGAGTACCTCCTTCATCCTCCTCTTCCTCCTCCTTCATCCTCCTCCTCCTCATCCTTCTCCTTCATCCTCCTCCTCATCCTCCTCCATCTCTTCCTCCTCCTTCATCATTCTCCTCATCCTCTTCCTCCTCCTTCATCATTCTCCTCATCCTCATCCTCCTCCTTCACCATCCTCCTCATCCTCCTTCTCCTTCATCCTCCTCCACCTCTTCCTCCTCCTCTTCCACCTCTTCCTCCTCCTTCATCATCCTCCTCATCCTCCTTCTCCCTCATCCTCCTCCACCTCTTCCTCCTCCTCCTCATCCTCCTCAACCTCCTCCTCCTCCTCTTCACCATCATCACCACCATCATCACCATCACTGACATCCGAGTCACTGACATCCCCGCTTTCCTCGATGCCTCCATCCCAGCGATCCTCGTTAGCATCGGAATCGTTCGTGATTGTCTTCATCCCGCGTGCCCATCGACATTCAGTGTTAGGACAACAATGGGTCTGACAGCCAGGGGCGGAGTTGGGGCTGCGTTGGAGGGTTAGCGGATGGTCGGGTTTCTATTTGGGGGTCTGGCAGGAAGATGGAGTGACGCGGCGGGACTCTCTAGCCCAGCGCGTCTGGCCCTCGCAGCCGTTAACATTCTGACTCCCCGTTGGTCTGTTATTCCGGTTTGGGAATCTGATGTTGGGCGCCGTGAGACTTTGTCAACGGTCTGGCTGGCTCAGAGTCTGTGTGTGTGTGTGTGTGCGTGTGTGTGTGGCTGGCCAGATTCGAGGTTCTGGCGTGTGCTTCAAAGGGCTGAGACACAGGCTCTAGTTACAGCACCACTTCCTCCCAACGCACCAGCTCTGTGCTTGTGTGTGTGTGTGTGTGTGTGTGTGTGTGTGTGTGTGTGTGTGCGCACGCGTACATGTCTGGGTGGGCGGATGAAGATGAGTGATGGTTTTTCACAGCTGAGGCAAGCTGGCTGTACTCACTCACTCTTGCTGGCTGTCCTTTTTGTCTATCTCTCTCCCTCTCTCTCTCTCTCTCTCCCTCCCTCTCTCTCTCTCTCTCTCTCTCTCCCTCCCTCTCTCTCTCTCTCTCTCTCTCTCTCTCTCTCTCTCTCTGACACTGCATCCCTCCATCCCGCCTCCCCTCCCCGTCTCCTCACCCTTCACAGCACACCGACCAGCCTCTTTTCATCCCTCTCTGCATGTCTGTGACGACCGTTGTCTGTAAAATGGGCTCCACGAATCAAGATGTAAAGGGCCCATTGCCTTTGACAGTCTGTGGCGTTCCACAGCATGGATATAGAGAGATAGGGGATTTACGGCGATTAGGATTCTAGAAGTTGTCATCGTGGACCACTGGCAGAACCTGATCTGCTCCCGGGCGTGTGCAAACGAATCCCCTTTTGTGTGCGAGTGCGTGCGATGCCGTCTCTCTAACTCTGTGTCGTCTGTGTGTGTGTGTGTGTGTGTGTAGGCCACAGACAGAAGCTCGATGACGTAAAGCCAGGCGCGCTGGCCTTCTCTGAGCGCCTGAGCGAGCTGGAGCAGCTAAGGCGGAACACCATGAGGGTCACGCCCCCTCACCATCACCACGCCCCTACGCCAAACACCCGGCCAGCCCTCCACCCCGCCCCTTTCACCAGCCCCTCCCACTCACAGATTCCAGGTGGGTCCATCTACCTCCTTAGGCTTCACGCGCATGGCGTTAAGAGTAGACGTTTTTGACGGTTTGTGTCTGAAAGCTGCGTGTGTGCGTGCGTAGGGGGTCTGTTTTTCTCAAGTACCAGTGCTTCCTCTTCTGTGGTTTTGCCCGATCCCATTGTGGTCGACGGTTTAGTCCTGGACTCGCATTCTCTGACATACAAACACGGTTTTCTGTTTCGCTTCTCCCCATCTGCGGTCGGGATGGAATTAGCTTGCGAGGGGTGCGTATCGACGAGCGTGCGTGCACGCAGAAGGGTGTGCGGTCGCGCTGGCGTCAGTCTGTGCATGTGTCAGTCTGTGCATGTGTCAGTGACTAACCAGCAGAAGGAAGGAAGCAGGGTATCTTTGGGTAGAATTGCAAACCCCGTAGGCTAAGGCTTTACCACAGAGGCCCGCGTTCGATTCCAGCCATGGCTATTTGCTGCATGTCATTGTATATCTCTCTCTCTCTCTTTCTCTCTCTTTATCTCTCTCCTGTCTGTCTAGTTTCTCCTGTACTGTCACTATCATTAATAAAGCAGAAATGCCTACAGATCAAAAATTGAAGTAAAGATGCAGCCATAGAGAGGAGGAGGAAGTGAGAGTTAGCTGACAGGAAGTTGAGCTGTGTGAAAAGTCCTCTAGGCCAAACCAAAACATACACCTTCTCACGCAACGGTTGGCTGTTACCATGAAAGATACACATTCGTCAAAACAACTGTTGACCAATCGTTTATGTCGTAATGGCTATTCGGACTAGAAAGTGTTGTAAATGTATCACGAGGATAGGTTGAAAAATGGAGGAATATTAAAAAGAATGTACACATACTGTAGGTGCAGCGGATTGTAAGGAGGTAATAAACAGCCATACAGAGACGAAGAAAAAGGGGGGGATGTGGATAAAACCAGAGAAAGATGAATGGATGGATGGATGGATGGAGAAGCGAGGAGGGAGAGGGGCAAGTCCTGACGCTTCCTGTCTTGTGGGTTGTTCTAATACCGAGGCCAGAAATAGCATTGGGATGGTTGCCAGCGGAAACCGTTATTAAGTCATTCAAGACTTCTCTTTTCCCCCTCCCTTTCTCCACTCCTCCCTCCTTCCTTCTTGGCCCTCTCTCTTTTTTTACCCGCTCTTCACCTCCATCTCTGTCTGCCTCTCTTTCCAGTTTTGTGAAAATCCGTGGCAGCTGGAACCATAGTGTGTGTGTGTGTGTGTGTGTGTGTCTGTTCAGCCTGTATGGCTCTCGTGCCAGTGTTAGTTGGCATCCTGTCTTTGAGGGTTCTGTGCTCAAGCTGTGTGTGCATGTGTGTGTGCATGTCTCTGTGTGTGTGTGTTTCCCCTCTGCTCATTAGACACGGTACCCTCATTCAAACTATTCAAAACAACATACTCCAGATTAGTTGTAGAGTATCTCCCGGCTCTGTGTCCGTGTGTGTGTGCGTGTCTGTTTGCATGTGTGTGGGAATGCCGTAAAAATGAATGAGCCGCAGCCCCAGCAGCAGCACCGGATGCAAAGGGCCGCCTCCAGCCACCCACCCAGCCATGTGTGACTCCTGCCCCAGATCAGAGCTCCAGAGCCTGGGGAGGGAGCCAGGAAAGGAGGGGGCTTCAGGGGGCCTTGGCACAGGGCCTAGGGGCCCAGCGCGTAGCACTTTGGGGAGTTGGCTGCACTTAAAAAGGCCACTGACGTCTTGGCTGCTGTGCGCAATTTGCTTCCTCTCTCTGTCTGCGAGGCCGTAGGAGCCACACACAGACACACACGCCACACATACGCCCGCGCGCGCACGCACAACCTCTTGTCTGCGAGTCTGCGGGTGATCACTGCCGTTTATTAGACCACAGGGAGAAAGGCTGGCTGCCTTAGAGAGAGCACACTCACACACACACACATACATACACATACACACACAAACACACTCAGTGAGGCCCTCCTCCCCAGCTTGTCCACCCCCGCACCGAGTTAATCACTTCCTCTTCGCTCTCCTTCATCCCCGACCATCTCTCCCTCCATCTTTCTACCATGCATTCCCCCCTTTTTCTCCTCCCATCTCGGCCCCCTTTCTTTTGTCTTCCCTTTCTCCCTGCTCCTTTGTCCCTCTCTCTCCCTCCTCCCTCATACTCTTCCAGGTGTGTGGAGCGAGGGAGCAGGTGTCGATAGTTTTACACACCCATGTCTAAAACGTTCACACACTGCCTCTCCAGTTGCACAGGGAGATCTCATATGTTTCATGTTTTACCTGTTCAGCAGATGCCCGACAGGAACAAATAGAGACCCTGAGGCGTGTGTGTGTGACTGTGTGTGTGTGTGTGTGGCCCTCTCGGGGTGTGTACAGAGCTGGTGACGGGGGTTGGGTTTGTGTGTGTGTGTGTGTGTGTGAAGGTGTGACCCTCTGGTCTCTGTGCTGTGTTAGACTCCAGGCAGATGCAGAGCTCCCCTTCCTGGTCCTATGAGCCGTCCTATCCCTACCTGGGCCAGATGACCACGCCCACCATCCACTCCAGCACGCCCATCTCGCCCAGCCGCTCGTCTCTGGGTGACCTGCCCAGCCGCCTGTCAGGTAACACACACACACCACACATACACACACCACACATACACACACCACACATACACACACCACACATACACGCACACACAAACGCACCAACGCACCCCACACACCGGATCTTTCTCTCGGACCCCTGTTTTCTGTGTCTTTCACACACACACACACACACACACAGAAACAACTCCTTGTTTTGGTCCTGATCTCCTTGTTCTGCTCTTCCCCCTTGCAGGCCCTGACCTCACCGCGTTCGGTGACCCCAGGATGACCCTGGATCGCCCCTTCTCCTCCCTGCCCTCGCTCCCAGACGGACGCTTCTCCGACCCGCGCATGCACTATCCCTCCACCGCCGCCTTCACCTACACCCCCACCCCCGTCTCCAACAGCACCCTGGGCCTCTCCATGGCCACCGCCATGGCGTCCACCCCCACCGGCCGCTACCACACCTACCTCCCACCGCCCTACCCGTCAAACACCCCTCAGGGCCAAGGTGGACCCTTCCAGACCAGCTCATCTCCTTATCACCTGTATTACAGCAATGCGGCCGGGTCATACCACTTCTCCATGATGGCGGGGGGAGGCGGAGATCGCTCGCCTCCGAGGATCCTTCCACCTTGCACCAACGCATCCACGGGCTCCGCTCTCCTGCACCCGTCTCTGCCCAATCAGAATGATGGTGTGGGCGTGGAGGCAGAGGGAAGTCACAGTAGTTCACCCACCAATATGGTGGCAGAGGCAGTGTGGCGGCCATATTGAAAGTGGCTCACAGGTGGAATGATGATGGACAGGCCTGCTGGTCAATGACAGGGGAAAGGTTACTTTAACCGGAGGTTTCCTATTGGACAAATCAAGGATGATTGTTTAGGCGGGAACCAATTACAGGGTGCCATTTTATACTGATAAGCATGAAGCAATGAACAGGACTGAATTCAGCCGCGCTTGTTTTTTCTAAAGGGGTTCTTAGCCATTCTTATGATTGTTGTGGATGTACCGTCTTTGCTCATGCCAAACGCCGTCGTGACTCATGTGTGTATGTGTGTGCCACGGCCTTCCTTCAACCCGACTCAGTTTCCTATGTGAGACGAGCACTGTCGACACACGGTTAGTGACTGCTGTCACATGGGGCTCTCTGGACACGGACACGGACACGCATGCACTGATCTTACATCAGCTGGTTAGCTGGATTACCATAGTTGGAGAGAGGGAAAAATACAGGTTCGACTGTTCCCGGGTCAGAGTTTAAAGGTCATTAAAGGCTCTTTCTTGGTTCCAGAGATGCAGAACTGTCACCCACACACAGTCAGTTGGTCACAGGCCATTCATTGAATGATTCCTTAATTTATTTATTTCACAATGTCTATGGTTCTCCTATCTCATGTCGGTTGTCTGCGTGCGCGCGCCTGCGTGCGCCAGCGCGTGAATGCGTGTGTGGGTGTGTCTTCGGAGGAGGTCAAGAGGATGCACAAGACTCATGAATCACCTCCACGTGTACATAACATTCGACTGTAAATGACACTGTCGATGTCTAGTGAGGTCATCAACGGCCACCCACAGTGATTTGTAATGTGTAAAGTAGCGCCATATACACCTTTTCTCACGTTTCATTTTGTTTTACTTGACGAATATAAATATTGTTGTGAAGAAGGACCCGAATGTGTATGTGTCCTTGTATTCTCGGGTCTTCCTCAATTGCACATACAAACACTCACAGCCGTATGCTATTCTTGACCCGGGAAGAATTTACACGAGCATTTGCAAACAGACAAGCCTCAGCATGCCCTCATTGCCAGTCTGCAGTCCTAGACGTACACACGCACACTGATAGGTACAAAAGGCTTTATAACCCTGAATACACACAGATAAGGGTATGTGTCATTCAATCACGCAGCTAGACACATTCACGCACACGCAGGGCTAAATAAAGGTGGACCTGTTCAGACAGACGGCACACTGAGTGCGGCTGTGAGGACCGTGCTATAATCCTTCTCCAGGACTCCGGCCAAAGCTCATAAAACCAAATATTCTCCAGGAAAGTAGAGCAGCGGGATCTAAGCTGAACTGACACCGGGTCACAACTGCCCACAGTAGACATCTCACCTCAAAGTCAGACACGAGTCTGTAAAACTTCGGAAAAATCTCAATGTGACATTGTTGGACGTTTGTGTGTGCGAGAGAGACAGTGAGGGAGGGAGGGAGAGAGAGAGAGAGAGAGAGAGAGAGAGAGAGAGAGAGAGAGAGAGAGAGAGAGGGGGGGGGGGGACAAAATGACTGGAATTAACTAATTTGGCCTACTAATGTCATTAAATGCGTTTGCGATCATTAAGAATGTTATTACTGTCAACATACCCACAGCGTTAAAACAATTAGACAGGCCTGGCAAGTATATAGAACGTTGCAAACACTGCCCTCCAGTGGCAAAGGCTGACGATCTCATTTTTTAAGGCCTACTATGGTTCCGTATTTGGGAAGAAAAACTGTGTTCATATTCAAGGCCTAAAACACAATTAGCAACTAACCTTGGAAAGTTCTTGGCACGTCAAATCCAGCTGTCTTTCCGGTGAAAATATTAAAAGAGCATAGAATAGAATCGATTGACAAACTGGCCAACACGTTGGATTTCATCGATGGACAGTTTTATCGTCAGTTGAGTAGGCTACGGTTTAGTTTTGAACGTGATTGATCACCTACCATAATGATAAACGCAGGGAAATTACCATTGGCATGAATTAGCATATGTTCTATAAATCATGTTGACAAGAGAGAGATGGAGGGGAAGGGTGATATAACGCGGGGAGTAAGAGACAGATGCTTCTGAAATCAAATTTATTGTCCGAAAACAAATCAATATTAAAACCCATTAGAATGTAGATTGACAAAATACAGCAAGGAATAATCATATGGTATAAATAAATAAAAACTCTGGTTAATCATTCTATAGATCATATTTATATTTGGGCCTAAGCTTGCAGAAACACAGTGAGTCACGTAAAACGGTGGGTCTTAAACCCTGGTCCTCAGGGCCCACTGTCCTGCATGTTTTATGTTTACCTGCTCTTACTGATTCAAATGACTGGTCGTTATTAGGCTTTGGCAGAGCATAACGCGACCCATTTATTTGAATCAGGTTTGTAGGAGCCGGGAAATGTCTCAGACAAAGGCCTACAGAACAGTGGGCCCTGAGGAGCAGTGTTGAAGACCACCTACCCTGCAAGTGATTATGTCTATCAACAGATGGCGCCATATTGCCAGACTTGCTCCTCCCTGGCTGCCTTTTAGACGCAGTGACGTACCAGGCACGTCACGCGCGAAATTTGTAATGTGAGGGAAAAAGAAACACACAACAGGGTCCTAGCAAGTTAACCAATACGGAATATTTAGTCATCAGATTTACCTTTCCTGTTTCTTATATATTTTTCGGACTAAACTACCACGAACATGTCTAAAGCTGGTTATTCCCCCAGCTTCAAACGACCAGCTGAAATCCTTCGAATGCGGAGGAAGAGAGCCCGCAGCGAGAGTGTCAGCACTGGCGGCCGAGGTTCAGTCTCCAGCCCCGGTCAGGGAGCCTCCGGAGTGCGGCCGTTCTCACCCGGTCCTCTGTTCAGTGGTCAGGCAGGCTCTGGGGCTGGAGTGAAGCGGAGAAATCCCTTTGCCAGTATCGAGAACACGTACAACAGCCCAAAGAAGAGACTGGTCATTTACAACGACGAAGATGCAGACTCCTTGGGCAAGCCTCTAGGCTCGGCAGTGGAGGGGGAAACTTCAACAAAGGCCGAGGCTACTGCATTTGGAGGCAGTCTGCCTTTTAACGAACGACTGATCCTGGCAGAAAAACGAGAACAAGGCGTGTCAGTTAAGGTATGACTCCATACACCTCGCGCAGAGCTAGCAGTCTTTGTTTTTAGTCTCTATCTTGTCATTATTTCAAGTTCTCTCATAGTACGTTATTGCAGCCAGCGAAGACTAACTTGCCACTAAGTGTCGGATGTGTTCCAGTAAGACGTAATTATGCTAACTTCTGTCTTGTCCTCTGTTCCGTCACCTTCAGAAGCAACCTTCACTTTCAGAAGACGACTCTCTGTTTGAGGAAGATGAGGACATGTTCCTAGAGGAGAGAACGCCCATATTAAAAGTGTGTAGCTCTTTCACCTTTATGTTCGGTTGTGTCTGTCACATACGTGTCCATTTCTCAACGAATATCCAATGTCAGCCTTCCTTCTTTACCTCCTTCACTACTTATTATTTGATGTGATAAATGAATAATGAGGAACTTGTAGGCACCCACCTGTCCTAATAAGATTTCTTCAAGGAGTGAAGGAGGGCACATTTGTCTTTATAATTGGATCATGTGTGGGATTAGGCGTACAGTTTGGTAGCCATGCAAAATACAACTGTGGATATACCGCAAGGAAATGCATCTCAAATGTAAACAAAACATATGGTTCCCACTTCCCAGAGTCCCCAGGCTGGTGTGGGAAGCTCTATAGCGCCCCCCGTGTGTGTGGAGTACCCCGCCGACTGGAGCCTGAAAACACGCCTCCTCTTCACCTCCCCTCTCCCCTTCTCCTGGGCGGAGCAGCCCAAGGCACAAGAGGAGGCTCAGGGCCTTAGCCAGCACTGCAGGGCAGAGTACAGCGCCCTGCCTCAGAGCATACAGGTAACCTCTAACCCCCGAGCCCTCCCAGGAACCACGTACGTCGTCGCATAGTCAGTCCGTACGCTCAGAGTGCAGCCCCTCACCTCGCTCTGCTGTTTGGCCCCAGGAGCCGCGGTCGTGTGCGGAGCTACGCAGTGGCTTCCAGCAGTGTCTGCAGTACTGGCAGCACCCCTCCCTGCCCTGGATGTCCCTGTTCCCCCGCATGGGAGCCGAGAGGAGCTTCATGGGGAAGAACAGCCCCTGGGCCCAGGACCCGGCCCTGCAGCAGTGTCTGATGAGCGAATGGTGAGAGGAGATGGAGGGAGGGCGTTTATCGTCTTGAGAGGATGTGAGGTCGTTAAGTCGCGGGGGGGAATTTTCCACAAAAAAAAATATTCCAGCTTGATGACACATTTCCCTGTGTAACTAGCAGCGTATTTCTTCTCCAGTTGTCTTCTGTGTATGCCGTGTCTTTAACCCACCCTCAGCTACACACACACACACACACACACACACACACTCTCTCCATCATTTCCTGACTCCTCTCCGTCTCCTGTCCCTCTCCCTCCCCCCCTCCCAGGTCGGTGAGTCTGTCCTCTCTCTACAGCCTGCTGAAGGCCAGACTGTGCCCCTACTTCTACCTGTGCTCCTACCAGTTCACCGCTCTGTTCCGGGCCGCCAGCCTGGGCGGCTCCAGCAGCATCTCCGCCCTCCTCTCCCCCACCACCAGGGGCCTGCGAGAGGCCATGAAGGCAGAGGGTGAGTGACACCCCCACCCACCCCCCTTGCACTGACACGGCCATGGTTATCAGTGCTTATGGTTATCAGTGCCTATGGTTATCAGTGCTCAGTGTTTCCCACAGATTAGAAAGCTATTTGCGGCGGGGGGGGGGGGTTGGTTCATGTCAGACGGGGGGGGAGTCGAAATAATTCCTTTGTTAATAATTCGTTACACAGAACTTTATTATTTTAAATATTAATCCAAAATGATTCACACCTTCACAAACGCAACAACAACAAACAAATAATTTCTGCACATGCAGGTAGCAACGCTAGTGCTAAATAACTAGCTATTTAACGGGTCGGTTAGCTCCTGAGACTTCTCACCAAAAGAACGAAGGGGCACTTTCGATTAAGACATGTTCGTAGGTACCTAGCGAAAAGTAGCCCCAACTTTCCTAGGCCTTTACCTACGGCACTGATGCTGAAGGCTCGCTGATATAGCTGTCGGTCTTACTAGAACGGTGTATGTATGCATCGTTGTTTATGTGTGCTGACCTTGTGAATGTGTGTGTATGTGAGAAAGACGCATAAGTGACAGAGACGGAGGGAGAGCAGGGAAAGGAAATGCAGCTGAACGAATACGCTGCGTGTTTTAACCTAAATAGCGGTAAAAAAAAAAATAAAAAAAAACGCAACATGTGGTGGCCGGTGTTGATTCTGTTGCGCACCCCCACAAATTAGTCTATGTGTGGGAAACACTGGTGCTTATGGTTATCGCTCGGCCCCCTGAAATTGTTCTCTTGCGGGGGTGAGACTGCTCCGCTTCCCCCCCCCCCCCCTTGACTGGAGAAACGTCGGCTCTCGTAGGAGAGGCCCACGCACACAGTCATCGCTGTCAGACAGATGTCAGAGACGCAGACGTGTTGGCAGTGTGTGTGGAGGCCATGTGACCAGATGTGCACCTGGCAGTGTGTGTGGAGGCCATGTGACCAGGTGTGCACCACCTGGCAGTGTGCGTGGAGGTGATGTGACCAGGTGTGCACCTGGCAGTGTGCGTGGAGGCCATGTGACCAGGTGTGCACCACCTGGCAGTGTGTGTGGAGATGACGTGACCAGGTGTGCATCCGTGTGGGCAGGTATCGAGTTCACCATGCCTCTGCTGGAGGAGAGGAGGAGGAGCAAGGAGCCGGCTGGGACCAGCCATGACGCCCCCAGAGAACAGGAGGAGCACACAGAGTGAGTGTTCCACACACACGCACACACACACACAGATGATTCAAATGGACATTACACCCGTGTCAGCGCTCATTTATAAGAAGCCCCTGAGCATGGATGTGTTCCGGTTTTGGACCCCCCCCCCTCTGTGTGAACACACACACATTCTTACACATGACTGCGCTGTAGGCTGTCGGAGGACAGTGGCAAGGAGGGGCTGGACGACGATGATGATGATGATGAAGATGATGACGGTGGATTCTCCTGGCTAACAGAGATGGGGGTGCAGGATCAAATCAAGAAACCTGACAACATCTCCATCAAACTGTATCCTACTGCACATGTGTGTGTGTGTGTGTGCCTATGTCAGAGAGTGTGTATCATACCATGCATGTGTGTGTGAGGTTGGCTTCTCCTTGACCCAAACCCCCCCCCCCCCCCCCCCAGTCGTAAAGAGCGCGACGCCGTGTGTCTGGACCACAGGCCAGAGTCTGTGGTGTGTGTGGAGGGATCGCACACCTTCACCCTCATCAACTTCCTCATCAACTGTAAGAGTGTGGTAGCCGGGGCTGGATCTCAGGCTGGCCTTCCCCCCACCCTGCTGGCCCCCACGCCCTTCAAAGGAGCCACGCTCCGATCCCTGAAGGTGAGGACACGCGCTGTCGGCGTGCGTACGCATGGGTCGTGGAGTGCATTCATTTGAAATGAATCGAAAGGTTGCCGGTTCAAAGCCAAATGCTCTCGAACCGCCGAGCCGTTCCTTTTCTTTATAACTCCCGTCATCCTCCTCCTTACCTCCTGTCCTAGGCACGCAGCGTGAACGTGAAGACCCAGGTGCGTTCTGGGTACCAGGATGTCTGCAGCCTGGAGGTCACGGGTCCCATCATGCCTCACTGCCTCCACGCCGTCACGCGCCTCCTCCGGCCGGCTCAGAGGGGGGGCTTCTCCACAGCCCTCTACACACACGAGCCCACCGCCGTGTTCAACACACGCACCACCACGGAGCCCGTGAGATATAACCACCACACACACACAAACACTTAGTACACATGCTGGCCAGGAAGCCGGTGAGATCCACACACACACACACACACACGTGTTCAAGCACATCCTGTACACACTCTGCAGATTATCTTAAATCACACCGATCTGTGTGTGCTGGACACACTCACGTTCCAACGTTGAGGGACGTGCTGGTCAGCGCCCAAGCATTCCCTCCTCCTCCTCACAGTGTAGTCTTGCTCCAGGGCTCAGACAGGAAGCAGCTATTCTACAGGGAAGATCAGCTTCCATGAGAGGAATGCCAAATCTCCAGCTCATTACCCCCCCCTTACTCTCTCTCTCCATCTCTCTCTGTCTCTCTCTCTCTCTCACGCGCGTGTCCTCCTTTCATAAACGCTGCTTTGGTGCGGCGCTATGCTGCCAAGCAGATAGCAGTTGGATGGCTTGGGTGGGTGGTACGGACACTGAGGAGAGAGTTGTCTACCCGTTCAACTGTGCGCACCGAGGCAGAATGAGCTACATTCTCCCTAAAAAAACTAAACAAGGCAGGCCCCTTGGACATCGCAGATAGCAGAGTGAGTAATGGAAGTGTTCCATTAACGAGTCCATTCCTTTGGCGGGGAGGAGGGCGGTGCGGGGCTGTGCGGGCGAGCAAACGCATTCCAGGGCGTCCGACCTCTGCTCGTCAATCTTGAATTAGAGAAGGGAGTCGACTTGCGTGGGGGTGTTTCTTCCCACCTCTCTCTCCCTCCCCCCCCCCCTCCTCCACATCCACACCGCGGGGTCAGAGACAGAGCCGGGGGGGGGTCAGACCTCCAACATCTGCTCAGTGTTGAACTACACCCTTCAGGGTAGATAGTGCTCAAAGGTTGGCCAGTACCCACCGGTACCATGCTAACGCAACCTCTATGCCCTGCGGTTAAGAGCATCTGTGAAATAGGCAGGAGCCGCGAACAATATGAACACTTAACACGTGTAAGTGGCCCGACGGTTGATCGCCGGGGCGTGTTCTACAAAAGAAAACTGGTGCCACGGTTGTAGCATGGCGACTTCCCTACGAGCTCAACCTGGAAGAAGAAAAACAACAACACAAGTTTGGATCTTTAGCAGTGGATCGTTTATGTGCTGCCAGAATGGCGTCGTTAACGCTAATACTCACTAGCCTCGTGTTTCCATCCTCCCCAGTTCACTTAGTAAAGATGCCAATGACTGGCTACACACGCACACCAACATGCAAAGGGAACACCACCACCAATTGTTTTCCCCTCTCCAAGCACTGAGGCCTATTCCATCGTGTCAAGTCAGTGCATTGGATGTATAGAAATACACGTGCAATCCATGTACACAAGTGAAAATACAGATACGATCCGTATCGGATCGTCACTGACACACGCTCAGTCTCACAATAAACACTCCAGAAGAAATACACACACACACAATAGCCCCCCTCTCCCCCTGCCCCCCCAGGTGCAGCAGCCGGTGGAGCTCGGAGGCTGTGGGCTCCACCCCGGCACGGTGCAGCAGCTCCAGGAACCCTCCGTCCTGGGGAAGACCGCCCTCCGACAGCTCCACATGAACAGCTACTCCTACTCCTGGAAGGCCTGAGGCACTCAGGCGTGTGTGCGTGTGCGTGTGCTTGTGTGTGTGTGTGTGTGTGTGTGTGAGTGGTCTGAATAGAAACTGCCCCCGCTTAATTGCTCAAGAAATGAATAAAGTTTCATTGACACTGCCTGTATAAAGAGCTGCGGTCTACAGTAAACTGACGGAACTCTTTCAGTTCCCAAATAACAGTCCTCTGTTTGCTGATAATGAGCTGATATGGGCTACCTATTCCTTTTATCCTGTACCCTAGAAGTTGATTTCTTGAACCTGTTGTCAGCAAGGTTTTGTTTTTAACGTTTGATGAATTGCATCTGAACTAGTCTAGGGCCTGTTGTAGAATAATTTCTGTGACATGTATGTAAACGTGATATTTTATGGTAAGCTATTAAATGAAAGTTCGTCACATGAACATGTGTGTCCCTTGTTGTTTCCTAATAGATATTTATTTTTTTACGAGTGTCAAAGGCAATATTTAGGTAATAAAAGGTGTGCACTGCACTACGACTACTTTTGGAATCATCATGTCTGACTACAGTATATTTCGCTGAGTCTTCATGTTCTCAAGAACATTGAGATTACGAGTTGGGGCGGTACCTTGGCAGGGGTTGTACTCGCGCCTGGGTTTGCCCCCGTCTAAAGTTTCATGGCCCGCAGAGGAGGAGAAGCTGATCTGATATGCATTGCTATATGTTAATGAAGTAGATGCGCTTTACAGCAAGGAGACATAGATGTTAAAGTACTAGAACAGAAGAAAACGTGCACTAAGACACAGAGCAAGAACGGCCCGTGTGGCAAACGCAAGTTTTTCCATCCATCACGGCGGGCGGCAACCATTATATTTACTAAATTGAGCATTTATAGTTTTTTTATTTGCTTCCAAATCGGTGTTGCCTCTCTAGGCTATTTTACTTCTAGGTTTTAAAATGTGCGGAGGTTATTGCCAACTAGTGGTCATGGCATGCATGGATACGTGAGATGCGCGCGTGCCTCTGCCTCTCCCGGTTGCTCCGCTAACTTAGAAAGTCGAGCTCTATAGAGTGGTTTTATTGTAATTGAATACAGTCAGTAACGAGAGAGGAGACAAATAATCTGCTATTACATTTAAAAAAAGAAACGCCCCAGCGCCTCCCCCTCACCAGTGCTGTGTGTTTAACCCGTGCCGACACGCTTCTGTTGATTCGTTTATTTGGCTGTGATAACCCGTTATTTGGTAAGGGCACTTTTGATGACTTCGTACCGTTGGCACGCTCACGTACGGCGACCTGTTCTTTTGCCCTGACGTTGGTGTTTAGGCTATGGGCTCGTTCAATATCAGCGAAACTTGGAACCAATATCCACAGCTCAATTTCTGGGACTGGCGGACCAAATGATTGCACTCATTATGAGTGGGATGCACTTTCTCAGGAATTTATTTGATATTTTGCACTCAAAAAATCGGATATTAATGAAAACAATGTTACTTTTATTTAGTTTAATTCGTCCAACTTAATTTATATGATATTCTGTTCTGAGTTGATAGTCTTTGATTTATTTTCCCCGTAAGGTGAAGACGTTAGACGGCTTGCAAAATGGTACTATTTGGCATCCTGTCGATTTTAGCGTCTCTCAGAGTTTGTGGTGGTAAGTCCCTAACTGCAGATTCCTTTTTTCTTTCTTTCAAAAGAATTCTTAGTAGCAATGTAGTTTGCCAGTAGAAGTGTTGCCGAAGGGTATTCTATTATTACAGTGACTTTTGGGACAGTAATTGTGTGTATTCAAATTCATGTTGATATAAGATTCCAACGAGTATACCCTAATTTTGTTGGTCCTTTATTTTGGAAACTCCTCCATTCCTTCATTTTTTCCCTCTCTTTTCCCTTCCTCTGCTCCTGCCCGCCCTCCCCTTCCTCCACGCCTCCTCTCACCCTCCCTCCACCCCCTTACGATCCTTTCCCTCTCCCTCTCTTCCCTCTCCCCCTCTATCCTCCCAACTCCTCGCTCTCTCTCCACCCCCCCCCCCCAGCCTCTCCACCTGTCCCTCTGTTCACAAAGCTGACAGCGGTGTTTGGAGACACCGTCGTCCTCCCCTGTGACGGTGCCTACTACGTGGACCAGCTGAGCCAGGGGGAGGACGTGGAGAGGGCCCTGGAGTGGTCCGCGATGGGGCAGGACGTGCTCTCCCTCCAGGGGGAGGGGCTGACGGTGGGCAGCGGGTACGAGGGGCGAGCGTTCCTCCCTCCAGAGGGGCTTGTGAAGGGCAACTTCTCTTTGGAGCTTCGGAAGGTGGTGCTGACTGATGCCAACATGTACGAGTGCATCTGGCAAGGCAGGAGGACCATCTCCACTATTTGGCTACATGTCGGTGGTGAGACGTGTTCGTTTGTTGTTTGACAAGATTGTCAGGTGGCCTTGCAGGCTGCCTCCAGCAGGGGGCAGGCTTGGACGTCTGGACGTCAGCGGTGTGTCCAGACATTTTTGATAGGGGTGGTACCAGGGGTGGCCCGCCTTTGACTGGGCATATAGCCAATCATATATTGGGGTGGCCAATTAGATTTCAGGGGTGGCCCGTGCCACCCAAGGCCACTCCCTGAACACGCCCCTGTTGGACGTGCACACCGAAAAACACATTGAGCTGATAATGGCCGGGTTTCCCAGATTGGTTAAGAAGCTCTTAACGCTAAGAGCTTCTTAAGAGCGTTCGAAGAGCGTTTAAAGAGCGTTCGAAGAGCGCTCTTCGAACGTTCTTAAGAAGTTCTTAGCGTTAAGAGCTTCTTAACGAATCTTGGAAACCCAGCCAATGTCTGAGTCAGTGAGTCACGTCAAATTGTCCAATGGCGTGACATTTGCTTCGACACAGCACAGACTTCTGAAACATTCTTTAGATACCCAATTGATCCAAGCCAAGTCCGGCATTCATCTCCTCCCATTCCTCTTTGTCTTTTTCAGTCCCTACGACGCCAATAGCTTTAGACGTGCCGGCGGGTTGCCCTGCGCATCTTCCATGTTACGGCCACGCCCCCAAGGACCCCACACAGATGATGGTGGGGTGGCAAAAAGACCGTCAAACTATCCTCGCTTTCAACTGTTCCAGTGGCCTCTACTGGCCAGTCGATTCTCACTACATTCCTAACAAACTGTATTTAATGCGCAAGGGGAATTTTACCCTTACCATTGACTCTGTGGGGTACCAGGACCAGGGAGCATACCGTTGCTTCTACAGGACTTCTGGAAGAACCGAGGCAGGAACACCTGCGGACATCCATCTGACTGTCAACTTCACTTTTCCTTATGGTAAAGCCATCCAACATACTTAGAGGTTGCTGTGACGAATGCTATACACCTAGCTATTTCTATTGATGATGCACATGCTACATTCTGAAACCTAGCGATGCTATCATTAGCAGTTGAGCTTTTTAGGGGCCGGCTATGTGGATGGTTGAATATCGGAATAAGGTGATACACAGTGGTGGTTCTAGACACATTTTACTGGGGGGCCAAGGGGGGGGGGGGGTGCAGTGAAACAAGATATTTAAACATTAATACTTTCATTTTGCCTTACATTAAAATCATTCAAACGACTTTGGCTCTCCCTCTTCCAGCTCCTCAGCTCTCTCAATACCTTGATATGTTTCTTTAACTTATTTATTTATTGGGGAGAAAAAAGGCTGCAATGTCCCTTCCTAGTTTCATGATGTCTACTAGAAGAAGAAAATCCCCCCCCAAAAAAAGTCAGTCAGCTCAGGGGGGCCCAGGAAAATTTTTACAGGGGCACTGGCCCCCGTAGGCCCCCGTGTAGAACCGCCCCTGGTGATACACCTGCAACTTGTAGGAACTTCCTGTAACAAACGTGTCTTTTTCACTCTACCCCACACAGAGGACAACTGGGAGAGCACTCCTACCGTCACAATGTTGTCTGACAACCTCCAAGAAGGCTCAACAGGTCAGGGTGCCACTATGGGTTCCGTAGAGTACACGACCAGACAATGGAACAGGTCGTCTAGCTGGAAAAGCGACACCAATTCCCTTTGTTTACTAGCTACAGTGTACATGTCAGTCGATTGATTCCTAGTGGGTAACAGCTGCAAGCTTTCAAGTCACATCATTTCAAATTCTCGTGCTGTCAACAGAGGGTGCTGCAGCAACCTCAGTATCCCCGGTTCCCGCGGCCATGGCGACAGTGACATCATCGCACTTGGCGTGGGGGCAGGACGAGGCGATGACATCGTCACCTGAGCCAGACATCGGTGAGTGCGCAGGGTATGGCAGTACTGCACTAGTTGGTCAATGGCACACAAAGTGCTATGGATAATCTACGAATAATACACGTAGAACTCTAGCCAGCTTGTTTTCCTCATCTCTCTCCCCCGCAGGTCGGCTTGAGACACTCCCCTGGGTTCGTATCGGGATCTTAGGCGGAGTTCTGTCGCTAACTGCTCTGGTTCTTGGGATTCTACTGGCGACACACAAGATCTGATGCCCCCCCCCCCCCCCTCCTCAGACAGAGAGACCGGAGCTCCACGCATCTCTCCTGGGTAGAAGCATACCAGGACAGCTAGATGATGCTGGTTCCCTCACTCCCATGAGATCACCTCTCGTCGCTCTTATGTCATGTTTGGATCGAGGTGGGGGTGAGGCTGTAATGTCAGGGATTTCCAGGTGTAGGAAGGGTGGATGCATTTTTTTTATGAAACCAGGCATGAGAGTGAAGTCACAGTGTAGAATGTGTCTTGGATCCAATGCCAGCTGACTAGGCTGACTATAAAAAGGAGATTGTTTTGTTTTTTTAGCCAGTTCTATTACTGTGGCCAATAAAAGGTTAATGGCAACACTTGATGTTAAGGTTACATTGACTACCATGTCACTACACAACATCAACAACATGTCCCCGCTGTAATTCACTTTGGAGAAAACCACTAACTCGTAATACCATTTCATGACATAGCAGTGTTAGTGCCGTTTTTGTTTTTACTGTATGTACTGCTTCGTCATTTCATGATAGTTTGTGACCATAATGCTGTAGTTTGTAGCTTATTTGAGTTATTTGTTGGCCCAATTCTATTGGACCATGTATATGTATTTACCCTATAGATTATACCATCTTATCTAATAATAAAACCACTGGCTTCCTCCAGTGCTCTATTGTCATGTCTGCAGGACTGCAGTGTTTGGTAATTGATTGATAGTCTGATCCATGGCTGTTCGAATTCGGATACTTGTTGCTAAGTTGGAATGTGGGATTGGAAGAGGCCTCTGATGAACTTTAGTATGCTGCATTTATAGTAGCTTCTATTAATATCAGGGGCATCAGATGTTTGAACCGACTGGAGGATGGGGTCAGCACATAGGTTGACGCTTTCATCAGCAGTTTTTGAATCATGTTGTGTGCTGTGTTCATGTGTGTTTGTGCTTCACAAATAAAATATCTGTAGATTCCGTGGTGTGCCATGATGCTATTGTCCTCTTGGCGAAAGAGGAAGAATGAGCTGCTCACCGTCAAAAGGGATGGAATCTTTATCTTATTTAATATTTAACCAAGTAAAATCAACAAAAATACATCATGGTATCTTCTAGAAATGCAACCCTTCATGCTAGCCAGTTACACACGCACTCTGCAGGCATCACAACTTCAGTAACCTACAACATGACATTTGCAAAGTGACAAAACTAGCCAGTTGGTGAAAGCCCAACACGAAACAAAAAGAATCAAACAAATACTTCACATGGTTATGTTTCATGATGTGAACAGTTTGGTCACGGGGCGTACATTCGGGGAGAGGGGGGTGTTGTGGGGGAATGCTTTTAAAACGGAATCCACGACCAGTATAAACCCCACCGTCTTCTAAAACACCATGCAAATGTTTGTCATAGAAACTCTCCGGTCAGTCAATTTCAGTTCTGTTCAGGAGAAATCATGTTTGACCCGGTATAGAAACGCAGCATGTCGTGTGTGTGTGTGTGTGTGTAAAGAGTGTGTGTGTGTGTAAAGAGTGTGTGTGTAGGTTTATCTTTTTCTGTATGTATTTTTTATGTTTGCAGTGTGTGTACCTGTATATATGTGTGTCCAATGATGCTGTGAATATCCGTGTGTGTGTGTGTGTGTTATACAGTGGAGGAGGAGAACAGGGGGCCGGTGGTGGCAGCGGTGAACACGGGTCCTGTGTAGAGGCCCGGCCCGTCGACAGGCACCTCCCCCAGGGCCTGCAGGGCCACTGTAGCAGCCATGGCCTTGGCATGCTTCTTATTGGGACTGGCTGACTGGGGCTGGTAGTCTCCTCCATTCACAACCACCTGAGACACACACACAAACACACCAGACACACACACACACCAGACACACACACACACGAAAAGGGGTTGGGGCAAAGTTGCATGAAGAAAAAAAACGACGTATCCAGCCATCAAGTGTGCCTTCGTCCTTTTCAAACACGCACCTTGAAGAGGAAGTTCTTGCGGTGGTCGGGGCCACTGTGATGGACCATGACAAACTCAGGGGGGGTCCACCTCTTCTTGTTACACAGCTCCATCAGAGCTGAGACCGGGTGCTTCCCTGAGGGGAGGATGGGAAGGGGGAGCGACCGTCAACTCTTTTCCCCTTTCTGCTGTGCTTCACACGCTACCTCTCTAGACCGCTACACAGACACCCGACCCCTAGTTTGTCTAACACCACACACATCTACCCAGCACAGACCCCCCCCCCACCGTCATACGGCAGTGTTATCTGTGGCTACCCTTTTTAACAGCACCAATGGAGACGTGTGTGTGTGTGTGTGGCCTCACCCAGCATGTCCTTGGTCACGACCAGGCCGCCAGACTTCTGAGGCTTCTCCCCTTCAGCCACCAGACCTACAAAACACACGCACACCACCCCCCCCGGAGATTTAGCTCCATCACCTTCATCATCATCATCATCCTCCTCCTCATCATGTTGGCTCCAGTCAGTGAGAGCTGGGCTGATTGGACGAGCAACGCCCTTCAGCGCTGGCTGGTCCCTCCCTCCTTCGCCCGCTCACCTTTCCGGTCGATCTTGAAGTCGATGACGATGGGCTCGACGGTGCCCTCCCGGTTGCGGCCCAGTCCCTCCCCCGTCCGCCAGCCCATCTTCCTCATGAGGAACTCCCCCACGCCTCCAGAGACCGGGGCCGCACGGAGGAACTGGTCCTGGGAGGAGGGAGGGAGAGGGGGGGGAGAGAGAGGGAGGGAGCAGTTGGAGGGGTGGCCACAGGAGGAGGGAGGAGAAGACAGGAGAGAAGAGAGGCAGACGGGGCAGGAGAGGAGACAGTTAGCTTCCCTCCTCCAGACACACCCCTATACCCAGCTGGCTCATCCAGACACACGGGCAGAGCTAGGCACCACACACACACACACACTTTTCAGAGCATGTTTACATGCCTTATATCAAACAGTGAGAGTAAGGGATGGCTGCAGTTAAGTTAAGATGTAAACTAGACACGGGGTTTCTCAGAAAGCAGTGTCAACCCCTTACAGTTTCAAACCCCGCACACAAGCACACACTCACACACAAGCACACACTCACACACACACGCGCGCACAAGACACACACACGCAGGGTTGAAAGGGACTTGGTCCTCCACACTGTACCACACACATCTGTAAGACGGTGATTTGCTTTAACACTTCATTCATTGACTCTCTCTCTCTCTCACACACACACACACACACACACTTACAGTTAGCAGTAGAAGGAAGGGATCTGTGTGGCGTACGTACCTAGCCCCCCATCCCCCGGCCGAGCATCAGGCAGCTTTAGAGAGGGGGCCTGACTGTGACCGTGGCAACAAGGACAGCTACAAGGACTGACCCTGAAACGAGTGTCCATAGAGAGAGGTGAAAGTTCACAGGCCGCCCCTGTGAACCTCCACCTCCCTCTCTCACCCCCCCCCCCCCTCCTCCCGACCCCTCCCCACCCTCCCACCTGCCTGCCTGTGCACATGGCAACTACCCCTCCGAAGCACACACACCCACAAACAAACAGTCAGGTTGGCAGGCACACTAAGCCCCTCCCCCCACCTCCCCTCCCTCCCCCTCCCCCACCCACCGTCAAGTTCTAAACATGCCTCGGCCCGATCCAAGCGCGTGAATAACTCTAGGTGTCCTGTGATAAACTGAAATCGACCGGGCAGTGGAAAATAATACCGTGAGCGTTCTCTCCTTTCGTGATGTAACCGTTGGCAACTTGAGCAGTGGGACATTCCATATGGTTAATATAGTACAGAGGGATTTGAAGGACCAACTCCTCCTGTCGGGAGTGTAGAAAGGTTGTGTGTGTGTGTGTGTGTGTGGGGGGGGGATCTTCTTCTCGCATGTCTGTATGTTTACACAGCAGCATTTGGTTGCACACACACACACACACAGGGACATCAAAGTCCCTTAACTATTCGAGGGGACGTTACGTGTGTGTGTGTGTCTGCCTTGACCTGTTCTGTTGGGGTATGTGTGACATGAGATCCATCATACATCCAACACGCTGTATCAGCTTAGTGTTCATGACACGGAGGTTCAAGGAGAGGAGGCAGCCATTGGACAGTATAAAGACCGTGCCAACCTTGTGAGTATATGTGTGTGTGTGAAGGTCTATCTGGTCTATCTTCTCTCGAACCCTGGGATATCCTCGCGGCGTCGAATTCGACCCGTGGCTAGATTCTGACGGGAGCCAAGCATCCATTCCTCCCCCTACTCTGGCGCCCGAGGGAAGGGAAGAAGGGAGCAAGACAGGCAGGAAATGGCAAATCTTCCGGAGGGTTCTAAGCACCCCTTTGTCCTGAGGTGAAGGTAGGGAGAGAGGAGGGGGGAGGGGGGGGAGGGACTGCACACTTACTTCCATCCATCACTTCTCTTCCTCCCCTCCCCCCCTCTTTCCTGTTATTTTGCGCTCCAAGGCCCCCTAATCCTCAGGGGCTTCCTGTCAGCAGGCAGACTAGACCGCCCCCTAGTGGCTGGGAGCCCAAACTGCACTTGCACCTGCTTTGGTAAGAAGGTAACATGTGAGTCGTCTGCATCACTGCCCGCTGAGGTGTACCCACTTCACGACGACCGTGTGTGTGTGTGTGTGTGTGTGTGTGTGTGTGTGTGTGTGTGGAGGGAGTGGGGATGCCCTGATGGGTGATTAACAATACATGGACAGCTGGATTCGAGTGAATGTTGATTCAACTCAAACAAGCGTGATTCCTCTCTGACGCATACAGACACACACACACGACAAAACAAACAGGCAAACGCACACAGTCACACACACAAACAAACACATGCACACAAAACGTCAGCACATCAGAGGGTTTTCCAGATAGCAGGTGGAATGACGTAATCCTGTTATCTAACCCCTGCCGTCCAACTGAGGAAGGGGGGGGTGCACTATCCTTCACCACAGACAGCCAAGCTACGTTTCACTCCAGCGTTGACGAGGCTGCTCCAGGTCGCTCTAGCTCTGGTGACTGGGGGCTGGATTTAAGACGGTGTGTGTTCAGAGATGAAGTGGGTACACCCGTTGGCATTGGCGATGCAGACGTCAGAAGCACGGGGTTGGTGGGGGGCGGGGTGTGTGTGTAGGGAGGTAGGCAGGTGGATGGAAGCGTGTGTGCGGTACCTTTTTGATCCAGGCTTGAGGGCCGCTGTTGGACAGCTCCTCTGAACTCAGCACCTGGGCTCCTGTCGTTCCGGTGAACAGACCTGGGATGGTGTTAGACTGGGCCCAGGCATCCACCTGGAGGGAGGGAGGGAGGAGAGAAAGTTGAGAGACACACCACGATCCCCTACTGCTGTGCACAACCCTGGTCGGGTTGTGGTAGTGACGGGCTGGGTGGAAGGGGTGATAGTGACATGCTGGGTGGAGAGTATGGTAGTGAAAGGCTGGATAGAGGGGGTGGTAGAGACTGGAGCCCGACCGATTTATCGGCGGGCCGATATTATTGGCCGATATTAGGCATTTTCCAAACTATCGGTATCGGCATTTATAATGGATGATATTTGTATTTATTTATTATGCCTTCACAATACAAACAAACAAACAATGTACAAAATCAAGGTTCCTAATAGCTGATAAAAAAAAAAAAAAAACGGACGAAACACCCTTCAACCATGTTCTGAGTGTTTGCGTTGCATAGTTTGTCCACCAGAGGTCACTCTACAACGTCCCTGATGGCAACACGTTAGAACGCCACAACCAGCTGATCCAGCCAGAGTCGGGCAGAGTGTTAAGGAAATCTGTTTGTTTTGTTTCACGTTTCTGGATTATTATTTTTATATATATCGGCCGATATCGGAATATCTGATTTTCAAATGATCAAATATTTGTATTGGTATCGGCCTCAAAAATCTTTTATCGGTCGGGCTCTAGTAGAGACATGCTGGGTGGAGGGGGGTGACATGCTGGGTGGGTGGAGGGGGTTACAGGCTGGGTGGGTGGAGGGGGTGACATGCTGGGTGGGTGGAGGGGGTTACAGGCTGGGTGGAGGGGGGTGACAGCCTGGGTGGGTGGAGGGGGTTACAGGCTGGGTGGAGGGGGTGACAGGCTGGGTGGGTGGAGGGGGTTACAGGCTGGGTGGAGTGGGTGACAGGCTGGGTGGGTGGAGGGGGTTACAGGCTGGGTGGAGGGGGTGACAGCCTGGGTGGGTGGAGGGGGTTACAGGCTGGGTGGAGGGGGTGACAGGCTGGGTGGAGGGGGGTGACAGGCTGGGTGGAGTGGGTGACAGGCTGGGTGGGTGGAGGGGGTTACAGGCTGGGTGGGTGGAGGGGGTTACAGGCTGGGTGGAGGGGGGTGACAGCCTGGGTGGGTGGAGGGGGTGGTGGTGACAGGCTGGGTGGAGGGGGTGGTGGTGAAAGGCTGGGTGGGTGGAGGGGGTGGTGGTGACAGGCTGGGTGGGTGGAGGGGGTGGTGGTGACAGGCTGGGTGGAGGGGGTGGTGTACCTGCTCCTGGGCTCTGGTCAGCATGCACATGGCGTTGACGTCGTACGGGTTCTCAGCCAGACGCCTCTGGGCCTTTATCCTCTCACTGACCGCCTGGGTGATATCCACTGGCTGGTGGGACACACACACACACATCATATACACACACACACATCATATACACACACACACATCATATACACACACACACACATCATATACACACACACACACATCATATACACACACACACACATCATATACACACACACACACATCATATACACACACACACACATCATATACACACACACACATCATATACACACACACACACATCATATACACACACACACACATCATATACACACACACACATCATATACACACACACACACACACACATCATATACACACACACACACACATCATATACACACACACACATCATATACACACACACACACATCATATACACACACACACGAAAACACCAAGATGAATACACTGACAAATCACACACAGACACACACACACACGCGGTACGGACCTGCAGGGGCGGCTCCGGGAACACGCTGTCGCCGTCCAACACGGGCTTCACCACCAGCGGCACGCCCGACGCCGCCTCGCCCGACGACGCCGCCTTGGCCACCACGGCGGCGGCCTTGACGGCGGCCAGAGCCTTGGCCTTCTCCACGCCCTTCTTCTCCACGGGGACCCACTCGCCGTACGCGCCCTCGCCCTCCTTCTTCCGGTGCTGGGAGCCCGACGACACGGGGAACTCCTTGGCGTAGGCCGCGTCGCTCCGCACGCCGACCGCCGGACGCACAGAAGCGTTCTGGTGGTGGTGGTGGGGGGGGGGAGGGGGTGAGGGGGAGGCAGAGGGGATGGGGTTACTGTAAAAGTTGGGGGAGGAAGTGAAGTCAAAATTATAATAAATGCCTATACCGGGAGATAGACCATTGCTGGTCTGGTTGTGAGATCCCAGGACACGGTTTTGAGTGGTGATGAGAACAGCGGGCGGGGGGGGAGGGGGCAACATGGCACACCCCCTTCAGTAACACCACCCTTGTAGCATTTCAAAAACCCAGCCTGTTTCCAGCTTCTCCTTCATACTGAACATTCTCCTCGTGTTGATGCCCGGTTGGTTCCGTTCCAGAATTTGGACCAGATGGTCGAGCCATCAGCCAGGTCATTTCCAGAGCCGCTTCCCTCGCACCGTACGACAGAGGGGGGTACGTTAGAATGTGATGAATGGGTGGTAGTCGGGGCAACACAGTTCAGACTCTCGTAGTCAGCTGTAGTTCACCTCAACATGCCTATACGGGCTCTGGAGCTCTTAATGCCCTTGCCGCTGAGTGTGACATTTTCGTCTATGCGTTTTTTCGCAATCGTCAGCCTCTACATTCGATGGCTCTGAATTGCCAAAAAAACTATCAAAATGCTGACTGTGGATGCAAGAAAACGCAGAAAATCGAACCCGGACATAATGTGAAGACGTATTTGTTTGTTTTTTTACATGCAAAGATTTCTGACACAAATTTCGGGCTCAGTGTGCAATGGCCTTTACATTTACACAAAATGAGGGGGGGGGGGGGGGGGGAAGTGAGAGAGAAAGAAAGAGAGATAAAGAGAGAGAGGGAGAAAAAGAGCAATACAGGAGCCTCCAGCTTACATTGATGCTGAAGGAGATGCCTTTGACCTCCCTCAGGGCGCCTCCTCCAAACGGCTTCCCTCCCTCCTCCTCCTCGTCAGAGTGGTGAGGCTGGGCCACGGCCAGCTCTCCTTTACTCTCCACGATCTTCTTACATTTCTACACACACGCGCACACACACAGGGCTTTCACCGTCAACACTAGCGGTCCATAAGTATTTCGATTTTTCATTTGGAAGAGCAAAATACTTGGATTTTCATTTTTTATATACAATACATTTTCAGATCCCTCACAATTGCATCATCAGGAATGTCAGAGAAATAGTTTGCGCAACAGAGAGAGCAGGAGAGAGCACGAGGGTGCAAGAGACGAGGAGAGAGAGAGTGCAAGAGACGAGGAGAGAGAGAGAGCAAGAGAGAGCACGAGGGTGCAAGAGACGAGGAGAGAGAGAGAGCAAGAGAGAGCACGAGGGTGCAAGAGACAAGGAGAGAGAGCAAGAGAGCGCACAAGGGTGCAAGAAACAAGGAGAGCGAGAGAAGGAGAGAGAAAGAGAATAAAGAGAGCATAAGCTGCGAGTGCGACGAGACCCAGAGAGATCTCTTACGTCCGTGAACTCTTTAATGCTGATGATGTTGGCCTGCTTGGACACTTTCCTCTTCGCCTCCTCGATGGCGGCCATGTTGGGCTGCGGGGGCCCCGGGGGGGGCTTGTTGGTGATGGAGGGCAGGGGGGCCATCTGGGGCATGCTGGATAAGGCCCCCCTGCTGGATAAGGCCCCCATGCTGGACAGGGCGGCTGTCATGGTGGCGGCGGTCATGCTCGCCATGGCGGCGTTCATGGCCATGGCGGGCAGGTTCAGGTTCAGGGGCAGGTTCAGGGGCAGGTTCAGGGGCAGCTGGACCAGTGCTTTGGGGCGCAGGCTGTCGGGGATGGGCATCCCCGCCTTGGCACACATGGCGGCCGCGTTGGCCTTGGCGATCTCCAGCAGCTGGTCTTTATCTGAGAGGGAGAGAGGGAGAGAGGGAGGGAGAGAGAGAGAGAGAGAGAGAGAGAGAGAGAGAGAGAGAGAGGAGAGGGAGAGAGAGACAGAGAGAGAGAGGGAGAGAGGGAGAGAGAGGGAGAGAGAGAGAGACAGAGAGAGAGGGAGAGAGGGAGAGAGAGAGGGAGAGAGAGAGAGAGAGAGAGAGAGAGAGAGAGGGAGAGAGAGAGAGAGAGGGAGAGACAGAGAGAGAGAGGGAGAGAGGGAGAGAGAGAGAGAGAGAGAGAGAGAGAGAGAGAGAGAGAGAGAGAGAGAGAGAGAGAGAGAGAGAGAGAGGGAGAGGGAGAGAGAGAGAGAGAGAGAGAGAGAGAGAGAGAGAGAGAGAGAGAGAGAGAGAGGGGGGAGGGGAGAGAGAGAGACAGAGAGAGAGAGGGAGAGAGGGAGAGAGAGAGAGAGAGAGAGAGGGGAGAGGGGGAGAGAGAGACAGAGAGAGAGAGGGAGAGAGGGAGAGAGAGAGAGAGAGAGAGAGAGAGAGAGAGAGAGAGAGAGGGAGAGAGAGAGGGAGAGACAGAGAGAGAGAGGGAGAGAGAGAGAGAGAGAGAGAGAGAGAGGGGGAGGGGGAGAGAGAGAGAAAATAAGAAAAAAAACGTGTTAGGAAAAAGTATTTCTAAAGTGTTACTGCTTTGCATAGTGTTCACGTTCGTTTCGCTCTCATCCGTGATGCTCCGATAGCCCTTCAAATAGACCTCGAAAACAACAGATGACACATCAGCTCATCTCTTACCGAGCTCTGTGAGGCGCGAGGGGCTCTTGCTGGCGCTGCGCTGCGCGCGCGCGCCGGGGACCTCTTCTTGCGGAGGATGAGCACGGGGGAGTGGCTCGGCTCGCGCTTCCAGCGGTCCCTCTGGCTCAGGGTGTTGCCGGCGAACGTGCCCCTCCGCCTACGGGAGCCCGAACGCGACCTGGACCTCCTCGATCTCCTGCCGGCCGACCGGGACCGCGACTGTTTCCTCTTGGGGGATCGCGACCGCTTGGTCCGTCCCCGGGACCGGGACCGCGACGCGCGCTTCCTGTGAGACGGGGTCCTGGATTTGGACTTCCTCCTGCGGCTCTTCTTGGCGGCGGGCTTGTCTTCGGCCTTCCGAGCGGGCTTGTGTCCGTCCCCGGGGGCATGTTGGTGGTTGGGCTGCGGGGAGCCGGTCTCTCCGGTCCCCCCCTGCAGACGACGCCGCTTCAGTAGAGGGGGCCTGTGGCAGGGTGTCGGAGGGGCCCTCCGAGGCCTCCGGTTCAGCCGTCTCGTGGAGTGGCTGCTGAGGGTCCGAGGACGACGGGGCTAAAGGCACCTCTGGGGGAACGGGGCACTTCGGAGGAGACCCGGGAGGTTCCGAGGCCTGCGGCGCCGAGAGCGCCGCCTCTCCCTTGACCTCCAACAGAGGCACCGGTTTCCACGCTCCCGAGTTCGTCGCCGCCTCCTGCAAGCTGCTTGCGCCAGGCAGGGCCGAAGGCTCGGCAGGAACCGGAAGGTTCTGGGGTCCATCCGCAGGCTCGCACACGGAGACGACCTCTTTAACCACGGCCGCGTCCTCCTCGGCTGGCGGTCCTTCTTTAGGTTTGGAGCTGGTCTCTCGGGACGTGGAACGGTGGCGTCTCGACGGAGACGTCGACCTGGATTTCGTTCGCCTCCTCCTGGTTCTGGACCTGGAGCGATACGGCGACCTGGACTTCCTGTCCCTCCTCAGAACCACGACAGACCTGGAGCGGGTTCTCCTGGACCTCCGGGCAGACCTGGAGCGCGAGCGGTGGCGAGACCTGGACCGTGACCTGCTTCTGGACCTCCTGCTCCTGTGCCCCGACTTGGAATCGGACCGCGGGCGGCGTTGGGCCGAGCGGGACCCGGAGCGGGACCTACGCCTGCTGTCTCTGCCCGTGTCTTTGGGGACGATGTCGGGCAGATCCTGCGACCCGCCGTTGGCCGACGGGTCCTTCCCGTCCCGGCGCTCCGGCTCCCCGGCTCCAGGCTCCGCCTCCGACTCGGTCGAGCTCCCCGTCTTGTCATCGTCCTTCCTGTGTTGTTTCTTCTTCTTCTTCTTCTTCTTGGACGAGTGGCGCTTACGCCGTTTGGATTTCTCGTCGTCTTCCCCTGCGAGATGGGAAAAAACATCAGAGGGTCACGGGGGGATCTTTAAAAAAGAAATAATAATAAGTTTGCACAAGCCCCAGTGTGAGAGACGGGGTCTGAAAAGGTTCAAAGTTCACCGGTCTGCGGGTCTTTCAGTTTGTCCGACTGCTGCTCTCGTCCGTTGCTAGAAAACAAGGGACGCGAAAAGGATAACCCCGGTTAGCTTTGTTCCGTATGCCGACAAGCCCTTTAAACAACAGAGATGCTAGGTGAAACCTGTTTCTCACCTGTCCCCATGTTGAGTGGCCCCATCAGAATCCACGGCTGACTCGGAGCTGCTGTCCCTCTCTTCCTTCCGCCTCTTCTTCTTCTTTTTGCTCTTGTGTTTTTTGTGCTTCTTGTGCTTCTTGTGAAGGACGTCCCCTTCTTCCTTGTTGCTGACCACAGAAGCGTCTTCTTGATCTGACCATGGACATAAAGGTGTTAGGTTAATCTCGTGGTGTTATATGCGATACGGTTGTTTATTTTGACTCATTAACAATACAACCTTGTGGTATCGTTCCTGTTGCTCCTTCTGTAGTTACTTGCCCATTGCTTTGCGGGTCATCAGTTGGACTAGAGAAGAACAGTCATTATGCAGTTGTACAATGAATTACACGTATCTAATAAACAACGAGATAGCTAACCAGTTACCAACCATTTAGTCTCACAGATGTACGAACTTCTGTGTACTGAGATAACCAAAAAATTACAACAAATCGTGCTAAGTCAGTGAATCATACATTTAGGATAGCCTAACTAAACCTCTAGGCAGGCAATAAATAAATGCCAGGGTTAGCTAAAGGCAATGTCAAACTAAGCCATGAACGACAAGTTAGATAGCTGTGTCATATAATGTCATTATTTTGACTATACGACCAAGCAAAACAGTTACCTACAGTACGTGATAATGCTAATGTCAGCTTGCTACAGTACAGACAAGATACTAACTCTCGCTAGTGCTAGTAGCTCTAGCTGGTCGAACTACGCGTTGTTGTTGTCCAGAGACTGAGATATTTAGTTATTGTTTAGCAACCTGTTAAGTATGTCTGAATGGATGTTTCCGTTATTAGGGAGAACCACATTTGCTGGTCAAGTTAGAGCATTACACAAACACACCTGGTATCCTGACTTTCTTCGATTTCTTTTATCTTATTTACAACGAAGTCGCGGAAGATTTGTTCTATGGCCGCCATGTTTCAGCGTGTATTTCCAGTCCTCCAGTATCCCAGCATTCACTGCGCATGGTTGCCATGCCAATAGTAGGGGAGTTGGGTAATGTAGTCGTATTGCCAAAAACCCTATCCACGGTAACGTAGTTGATAAACCAGCAAGGGCCGGGTTTCCCAGATTCGTTAAGAAGCTCTTAACGCTAAGATCTTCTTAAGAACGTTCTAACAGCACTCTAAACGCTCTTAGAACGTTCCAAACAAGCTCTTAGCGTTAAGAGCTTCTTAACGAATCTGGGAAACCCGGCCAAGGACTGGTCTCCAACACAAAAATCCCAATAAAGCATCCTACTTATAATGTAGACAAATTGAATGGCTATGACAGCATGACTGCAGGTTACTTCAGGAACTTGTCTTGCTGCGCATACTCACGAATGTTAATGTCATACTAGTAAGCATGAATTAACTACAAATCATGACACTTTCACCAAAATAGGAGTCATTATAACAGAGACATATCATTCATAGTTTTTTTTTTTTAAGAGTTTTATTTCCGTGACAAAGTTGAAGCTGAGTAGGACCATGTCTAATTACATGAAGATTTACTAGACAGGATTGAAACAGTTGTTACTCATCCAAAGAAGTAAAAATAAGGGACAAAACATTTGGAAATAGAATCAATATAACTCAATAACACAATGTTCCCTGTTCCACATTTCAGAGGTTATAAAACTGATTTGGAATGCTTCATGTTGTCTGGTATTTTTGCAGGATTTCTTGTGTAGGTATTTATGCTGCCACGGGATAAGAGCAAATGGACGCTCTCTTCAACTGACAGTCCACAGATGTCCACCAACTCTCATCTGTGTGTGTGTGTGTGTGTGTGAGTGAGTGTGTGAGTGTGTGTGAGAGAGAGAGAGAGAGAGAGAGAGAGAGAGAGAGAGAGAGAGAGGGAGAGTAAGGGGGAGGCAAAAAAAGAAAAAGGAAATGTTACTGAAACAGAAAAGGTTGAGTAGAAAAATATCTCACGGTAAAGGTCATTCACAAATCACATCATATTGTCATATCAATCATATCAAACTGTGGAGAGCGTCTCACCAACTCTGAACATCTCCACGCAAGCCGTCTTGTCTCTCAGTGTGTTTAGGTGGCCAGGCATCCAGTCAGTGTAATCCCAGGCGGACCCATCAGTCCATTCATACTTCTGGTCCTGATGATGTCACACACACACACAAGCTCTAACCCTCTGAGGCATCTACAATGGCTATACCGTGTGAACTGTGTCAGAACTGTTTTTATATTGCAACATGATATGGCAGGTTACAAGTGAAGGTCAAAGGGGAAATGCTGACCTTGCCAACTCCGCCCAGCCAAGTCAAAACAGGGCTGTTGCTGGTCTTGGTCACCATGGACACCAAGCGAGAGTGCAGGTCACTGTTGGTAATGGAGGCCAGGTTCCCAAGACGGCTGACAACTCTGCATGAGGCCTGGAACACACACCAACAAGTCAGCATGATTTGTTGTTGTGTTTCAGTGAAAAAGGCTTTAAAGCCTATGTGTCTTATACATATATATCATATATAATTTGCAGCTTTGTAGCTATACTTCAAAATACTTTCATGGAGACCCTTCATGTGCTGATGACTGTGTGGTAGGCATTCACCTCTGCTTGGCTGAAGGTCATTGGAGTTGGATTGAAGTGGTAGCAGCGGCCATTAATGACCTCTCCAACACACTCTGTGTCTAACTGATCTTGAACTCTGGAGACATCTGAAACAGAAAATGTTTTGTTTGTCAATAGAAATTCATACAGTTGGCTTTCTCCATTTTTGGATGTTGTTTTGGTTTGAGTTTTTACCCACACACACTCACCCTGCGGCTCCATTATGAAGTTCCTCTCCATCTCTCCGACTTCCTGGAGGATGTGTCCTGTCCTTGTGTCCACCAGTGTGGCCCGGGAGTTCTCCGTGCCCTGTCTGAACAAGTCCCTGTAGGGAGGAACATACACTGGGGAGAGAGACAGAGAGAGAGAGAGAGACAGAGAGAGAGAGACAGAGAGAGAGAAAGAGAGAGAGAAAGAGAGAGACAGAGAGAGAGAAAGAGAGAGGGAGAGAGAGACAGGGAGAAAGAAAAAAGGATGGAGGGAACGTAAGAAACCAAGCAATAGGGGGTAAGATCATGACACAATAGACCAGGGCTCTCAGAATCAGATGTGCTAGATTAGCGTTGAAGCAAAAACCTGCAGGCAGCCCAACAGGAACAAGGTTGAAGACCCCTGCTGAATAGACAGTATACCTACCCTTCCCCACCCTCCTCTCCATCTCACTGATGTGCTCCTTCAGCAGGCCACTGTTCAGGTCCATCAGGAAGCGTCTGGAAGGTTCTGTGCCCTGTCTGCGCTGCTCCACGGGGACACTGGGAACCTCAGCCACCACCTCAGACCATTCCGTCTGCACATCTGTAGTAGACAGGGTCAGACAAGGTCATTTGCTATGGGCTAACATAAATATGGGTAAATATACATGGTCAAACACACTACAAACAGATGACTCTCCAATGCAAACATGGTTCACACCTGGCTGAGTGTTCCTCTCCATCTCTCCGACAAGCTTCATGTTCCTCTCCATCTCTCCGACTTCCTGGAGGATGTGTCCTGTCCTGGTGTCCACCAGTGTGGCCCGGGAGTTCTCCGTGCCCTGTCTGAACAAGCTCCTGTAGGGAGGAACATACACTGGAGAGAGACGAGGAGCGAGGGAGGACAGGAGAGAACAGGGGGATGGCGGAGAAAGAGAGGATGATATATAACTTTATTTGCAGATTCAAGGTCCAGATAGAAAAGTACACGTAACATATTACAAGAGGGGTAAACACAAACATAAATACATACAGACATACTGACTACCACATATTATATAAAGGGAACGTTCAAAACATATACATACATACAAACATACAAATAGCTATGCACAATAATTAAAACAGGAACAGATGCGTGTTCCAGTGTTTCCAGAGTTGGGAGGTATATCTGGTGTCACTAAGTACAGGGTTGGTTAAGGCGGTAAAAATTGAATTCTTTGACTGTTAATCGGCACATGAATGTGTCCATAAAATTCCTCATCACAGCATGGAAGGTGGGAACATTACTCGTCACAAACAAACGGCTAGCACTGGTCCATCTTGGATACTCCAACAGGATTCTAAGTGCATCATTGTATGCCACTTTAATCTTTTTTATGTTTGCTTTACTGTAGCTGAACCATAAGTGAGCTGTATACAGTTGAGTACAGTATGCTCTAAAAAGAGATGTTTTAGTTTCTTCAGTACACATATGAAATTTGCGTGCCAGCATGTTTCCTTGTCCATATCATTTACAGCACTGGCGCTGTATGTCATCATCGTCACAAAAATCATCCCTGAGGATGTGGCCAAGGTATTTTGCTTCAGCAACTATGTTTAGCTCTGGCCCTGACAAGTAAAAAGAGGAAAAGCATAGCTTCCTGTCCTCCTTAGTTCTGGCAATCATTACAACACTCTTTTTTCCATAGAATTTGATGTCACATTTAGTCCTTTTTTAGCAAACGCTCTTATCCAGAGCGACCTACAGTCATGCGACTGCGACTACAGATGTCATACTGTAGTCCATAGTTTGAGCAGACTCTAAGCAGTTGGACCATACCATAAGTTCCTTGTGATCAAGAAAGACATCATGGAAATCCCATTTGCCTCCCAAAAAACAACCAGCCAGAAAACTGAAATCACAGTTGCCTAAAAATATGGTTTACCTACCCTTCCCCACCCTCCTCTCCATCTCACTGATGTGCTCCTTCAGCAGGCCAGAGTTCAGGTCCATCAGGAAGCGTCTGGAAGGTTCTGTGCCCTGCCTGCGCTGCTCCACGGGGACACTGGGAACCTCAGCTACCACCTCGGACCATTTCGTCTGCACATCTGTAGTAGACAGGGTCAGACAAGGTCATCTGCTATGGGCTAACATAAATATGGGTAAATATACATGGTCAAACACACTACAAACAGATGACTCTCCAATGCAAACATGGTTCACACCTGGCTGAGTGTTCCTCTCCATCTCTCCGACAAGCTTCATGTTCCTCTCCATCTCTCCGACTTCCTGGAGGATGTGTCCTGTCCTGGTGTCCACCAGTGTGGCCCGGGAGTTCTCCGTGCCCTGTCTGAACAAGCTCCTGTAGGGAGGAACATACACTGGAGAGAGACGAGGAGCGAGGGAGGACAGGAGAGAACAGGGGGATGGCGAAGAAAGAGAGTATAAGAACTGACATCATAGAAATCCCATTTGTCCCCAAAAAACAACACCAACCAGTAAACTGAAATCTTGTTTTGCCTCTAATATGGTTTACGTACCCTTCCCCACCCTCCTCTCCATCTCACTGATGTGCTCCTTCAGCAGGCCAGAGTTCAGGTCCATCAGGAAGCGTCTGGAAGGTTCTGTGCCCTGCCTGCGCTGCTCCACGGGGACACTACGAGGCAGACTCACGCTCTCCCTCACCCAGCCTGACTCTGTCATCTTGGCTGGCTCCTCCACGGAGCCTAGAGAGGGCATCGTCAATAGCAGATCAATAGCTGTCCTACCATGGATTAGAGGGTGGAGATAGGTTGTCTATTCCAAGTGCTACAATTGCGTTGCCACTACTACACAGTACACGCTCACGCACACAACCACGCACACTCGCGGTGGTTCTACATCTGTGACATGCACACTCACCTGCAGAGTTCAAGATCAAGTTTGACTCTATGTCCCCGACCGCTTGGATGATGTTCCCGGTCTTTCTGTCCACTGGAGTGTGCGGAGAGTTCCGGATGCCCTGTCTGAGTAAGCCTATAGAGGGAGGCTCAAACACTGGGGAGGGAGAGAAGGAGAAGAGAAAAATATGGCCATTCAGAGCGTGGAGAATCGGAGTGTGTGTTCAAAGACCGTCACTGTGTTGTGAAGTTGTATATGTTGACAACAGTTGGGTGTGTAAGACACCCAACACCCAACTGTTAATGTGCGTAAAAGATGTGTAAATGTGGTCAGGCGCCGGTTGTGTATTGCTCTTACCATGCCCCACCCTCCTCTCCATCTCACTGGCGCGTTCCTTCAGCAGGCCAGTGTTCAGGTCTACCAGGAAGCGTCTGGAAGGTTCGGTGCCCTGTCTGCGGTGGTCATGGGCTGGGATTCTCCTGGGCAGATTCACTTGGTCATTGTGGACCATGCCTCTTGGTGGAGCTACAACGTCATCTCTCAAGGGGGCAGCACTGAGGCCTAACACAACATCGATCATCATATCAGCAAAGCTACACTGCGTACATTGGAAATTCTTTACAAACTAATTTTATTTCAGTTTTGCCTGACAAGAATATATAACCTCCTTAAAAACAAATGCTCAAACATCTTTTCATGAGTTCCCTCAATGTGAGACCATCTGTTTATGTATTCCATGCCAAAATGTGAAGCAAGACATTCTATACATTTCCGGAGGGAAGATATTTGACGTTTTTTTACTCTAATCCAGGCATTACGTGTCTTGGAAGCGTGGGAGTCCTCAGTAACAGAACATTCTGGCCCAGTATGTGCAGACTTCACAAACAAACACACTAACCTCGACCTTAGGATCCAATTAAGGCAAGTTATCAGATCATTCTGAAACGCAGCCACTACCCTATTTGTAAAATGATTAACCTATGTGCCAGACAACTATGGCCTAATTAATGATATGCTGTAAGAGCAAAGTTCATCATCATGGTCAAAGGCTACTTTATTCTTTTATTTTGCCATTTAAATGTAAAATAATTTAAAGTAATATTACTGACGCTGTGCATTATTTTCTAAAAACCGTCTGTGAAGTTGTCTCGTCATTTGATAAGGTAACAAACTACATGTCGAACTCTCACCTGACAATGCACAAAGGCACAAAAGCACCAAATTCAGCATCCTGTGAATAAGAGAATAAGTCGAAACAAGCTCATTTAATGAGTGGACACATGTGTTTACAGATCCACAAACTCAGCACTCACACGTAAATGCACAGATTCAATCAATCATCTGATTAAGGTATTTCATCATATTCAAACCTTTCTTGCATACAAGCACACACTCGACCGTCCTGTTTTAAATGAGGATTTTTCTCACCTAGATGTGGAAAGGTTAATGTAGCGACACCAGAACTGTCTTTCAGTGAAAATGAAACAACCTCTAGAGTTGCAGTGTCCTTAACCTATTACCCTTATCATGTCCTCAATCTGAAAAGATAATGTGCCATGTCACAGTGTGACTCACCTGGAATGGTGTTCTGCAGATAGAGGACTTCACGCTGAGACTCTGAAGCAGTCTGACGGCGGAACTAGCTGACTAGTCAGTAAGTATTCAGCCTCGCAGTAATAAAGTGGTGAGGGTGTTCAACTGTAAACGCCTACAACTGTAAACGCCTACAATGGCATTCAATAAATTAGTTACAAAAGCCTACCGTGCAATGTTATGACACTTGTGCTTCTACTTTGCCCCATAAGCACATACTAAAAATTGTCACTTTATAGCGTCTTCTCATCTTATCAATTAGTAAATATCTAAGCCTAAATTCATGCTGGTATAGGAAAATATGTCTTAAATGCTTAAAGAAAAGTTTGGCTCAGTCAAGTTCACAGGCTAGTATGGAGCTGTTTGGCTCCAATCCTTTTCAAATACCAGTATAACTTCAGTATTCTTCCCAATAATCGAGGACTTTACTTAACATTACATGTTTTATTAATATGCCCATGTCACATGAGAACTGAATATTGGAGTTTTTTTTATTGATATATTAAAAAAGATTACTTTTAAAAGTCCCACTTTAACCAAACCCTTCCCATATTGACTAAATTCATTTACAGAATATAAAGGAAGTAAAATATGAACTTCAAACATAGTAAGTAAGACTAGGAGAACATCGAAAGCATTGAGACGATTATTTATAGAGCAGTCTTCTTCTTGACAAACTGGACGAAAGCCTTGAGGGGCAGCCAGTCCATTCGGATGGTTCTGGTGACTGTCCTGCAAAGACAAAGGCTCAGGTTACCCTATTATGGTACTTGACTGTACAATCCACTTGAATATGCTCAGTGTCGACTCTTTCACCAAATCAAACCAACCTTGATATTGTCTGACAAATCTGTTGTACTCTTCTTTCTAAATAGGAAAGAGGACACCAGAACATCTAGTAAAAAAAAACTTTCAATTTCTAGGGCTATAACAGTTTTTTTTAAATGCTTATACAAAAAAAGTGAGATATTGTTTGGCTTACCAAAGCAGGAAGCTGCAGGCTGAACCTGGCCTCCCCAGCTCTCTTGCCTTGTCTCTCAGTCGAGGGGTGCGGTGCGGTGCGTGCCTGGCCCAGGGCAGGCTCCTTGTGGCTCCAGGCGACCGAGTCCAAGGAGGCCTCGGCGAGAGTGGACGACAGAAAACGACTGGTGCGATGCTGGATCCTCAACATGGCCTTCCTCTGGCGCAGAGACCCGGGGGAGTTCACAAAGCAGCCGTCCCTGGGACGTTTGGCCTGGGGAGACCGCTCCTGGTCCAGCTCCCTGTGGCGCTTCTTCAGGTGGTAGGGAGAGAGGGCCAGGGCGGCCAGTATGGAGGAGGACCGCCCCTCGCTCTCCACCTTCCTCTCACAGAAGCGGCAGTGAGGGTTGTGGAGAGGGGATTCCGCCCGGCAAATGAACCTGCGGTAGACTTTCCTAAACTCCTCGTCGAGCTGCTTCGGGGAGAGCCTCTGGCCGAGGGAGGGGGCCGAACAGTCCATGGAGAGGCGAGGCTGGAGCTGTTGTTGGCCAGGCCCGGGCCAAGGCGACTGGGAAGTGGGGAGCTTGGATTGGGTGAGCCTGCTGGGGTCCCCGGGGTAAAGACACCCGAGCGACGAGACAGGCCTCTGGAGAGAGCGGTGTGGTGACGCAGGGGCCGACAGGGGGCTTGGGGCGTGGCCGTAGGGAGACGCGTGACGGTGCCGTGTGAAGGGACTGTCTCTGGCGGGGGAGCCGTGGGCCCTGGAGCACTCTGGGGGGAAGGGTGCCGTGACGACCACGGGGCGTACAGCGGTTAATCTCTTATGAGAAGGGAGACTGGGCGGGGCCTCCCGGTTGGTAACGGGCCTCGCCGATTGTGTCCCGGAACTTCCTGCCTCGGGATAAGCAGACCTGGGGCTAAGCAAGACAGTACGCTCCTGTCTAGGGGGTGAGGAGGAGGAGGGAGGGGAGTCGGATATGGAGAACGTCTTGTTTAGTTCAGAGAACTCACGTGAAGATGAAGGCTCAGAGAAGTCCATCACCAGGATAGGGAGTCTTCTCTTCGACTCCCTCCCTCTGCTCGGGGACTTCCCCTCGGCGCGGCTATCCCAAAGGCGCTGGGGAGCGTGGACGCTCGCATCAGTCCCCTTGAGGTACGAAGACACGGGCTGGCTGGGGTTCAGAGGCCTTTTCTGAGGAGGAAAAGTCTGAGGGAAAGTGATTGTTTCGTTGAGGGCAGGCCTCGCGTTCCTGCGAACGGGTCCCAAGGTGGTGTCGGCGTCGTTCAGCTTTCTTCTGCCGGAGGACCACCTCATTTGGCGGTACTTGTTCAGGACTGAGCCCGCCGCGTCCGCCACCTGCTGGCGGCGCCAGGCCTTGCCGATTTTGCTGAGCATGCTGGGATACAGCTGCAGGAGAGTGCTGTTTTGGCTGCTCAGGCTCTCCTCCAGCTCCTTGTCCTGGTCTTCTGGCTGACCCTGGTCCCACAGCAGGCTGCCCTGGGTCTCGTTCAAGGGATTCTGGGTCCACTCAGTATCATCCAGCACAGACACACCTGCCAACGATACGGCACAACGTTGTCGTGGATATGCTACCGTATTAGCAACGTAGACCGTGATTTATAATAAATATGGTATTATTGTGATACTGTGAAATATTTTGGACTTGCCCTTAATGCGCTCTTTGTCGTCATCTTGGACTGATGAGTCATTAGTGTACACGGTGTTGTCATCCTGATCCTTGGTTGAGAAATCTATCTGTTTTGAAGCAAAGAACCAAAAAACACCGATGGTAATGGGATTTAAACATAAAATCTGTCATAGAATATCCGGGTACTTTACCTGACCAGCGTCAAAGGGGTTGTGCGCTGTGGAAAAACAATGACCCAAAAGGTTAGTTAGCCACACATAAGAGTGCTAAATGAAAATGAGACCCTTGACTGGGATTACAAAGTATTTGGAAATGGAGTAAGTATACCTCCTTGTGACAGTCCTGACGCTGCAGAACCCTGAAGAAGAGGCAGAGGAAACGTCATGCGAGTCCAGTGTAAGTGACTGGAAATGTTTGGTTTTAATCATGTTAGTCGCCCATACTGACCGTTGACAGTTCCCATTCTGATTGATCGATGTATGAAGCTCTCTCTTCGTAATCCCATGGAGGTGGTACATGATAAAAAAATGTATGTCAATCTGGATCACTAGCTAGCTGGTTAGCATAGTATAAGAACGTTTATGAAACCTTATACAGTACCTCGTTTTATTTGCAAACCTCTTGGCGACGACCTCAGGTCTATCTCCACGTCATTGTCACAGTCTTGCAGTTTTGAATACTATTACAAGAAAGCAGGGTTAGTGGCTAAATTGGCTAACATGAATGTGTTTGCTAACAGCAGTTTGAATTTCGCGCCATGTATTTTTTCTAAATGGCTAGATTAAGCTACCTAACTTGCAGTAAAGAATGACAAAACGTTCATTTGTTTGGACTTAGTAGGTACGCCACCATCACCTTTTCAATAATTTGCTCCAACGTGTTTTTGTAAATTTGAGCATTGATTTCAAAATGTTTGATATAATCCATTTTTAGCTTGTCTGAAGTCAACTTCTTATTCGTGGATTACAGAGGTTTTACGGCGGTCCGATTCAGTTTATTGGTGCATTACCGCCACCTTCTGCTCCGGAATGTGATCAGACCAGCTACAGCCTAATAATACAATCAAAATCCCTTCCAAAATATGGAAGCAAATCGTGACCAAAATTCAAATGAAAATGCATTTCCAGAAATGCATTTTCATTTTAAGAATGTGGCTGCATTATTTGACTCATAAATCAAATTAGTATTCAATCATCCTATTTGCATTTTCATTTTCTTCTTTAAGACTGCTCATTCTTTCCCTTAATTAAAATGAAAACGAAAAAGACATTTGAAATTTAATTTTCAAAATATGCCCCAGCAAATAGATACCAAAATTCAATTTGAAATGTAAAATTTGAAAATGAAAATGCATTTCCAGAAATGCATTTTCATTTTAAGAACGTGGCTGCAAAATCGTGACCACAATTCAAATTCAAATGCATTTCCAGAAATGCATTTTCATTTTCAAGAACGTGGCTGCAAAATCGTGACCACAATTCAAATTCAAATGCATTTTCAGAAATGCATTTTCATTTTAAGAACGTGGCTGCAAAATCGTGACCACAATTCAAATTCAAATGTATTTCCAGAAATGCATTTTCATTTTAAGAATGTGGCTGCATTATTTGACTCATAAATCAAATTAGTACTGATTAGTACTGAGCGGACATTGCATTTTCATTTTCATGTTCTGCCCGCAAAGAACTGCCCATAATTCGAAAACGAAAATGCATTCTGAGCGGCGCAGTTGAGTGACGTCAGTAGCCGCTCTTCTTCAGCTCCCTGCTGACCGAGCTACCCATCTTGTTCGGTAGGGGGCGGTGTGCACATACGCATTGCATTACATGGCAAATGTGCCGGGAAATTTATTGAATTGCCGGGTCTTTAGAGGACGCATCACAGATCATGGCGCTCCCTCAAATTGTGCAGACACTGATAGAATTAGCTGAGCTGGTAGAAACTAATAATATATCTGAGTCTGATGCCCGTGACCGAGTAGAACAAGTCACAGAGAGCTTGGCTGCATACTCTGCCGTCACAGACGTACACATTAATGAGGTTGCCATAGTAAACCTCTCTTCAGTCCTGGAACGGCTGGATGCTGTGGAGCCTCAAATGGGACGGGGACGACCAACCATCCACATCCCGTTCGAGTCCATCGAGAACTATTTATTAAATGGTCTACTTTTTCCTGTGAAAGCAAGCTGTTTCACTTTTGGCCTGGTTCAGACAAAATCTGAATTTCCGCAATCTGAATTTGAATTTCCGCAATCTGAATTTCAAGAATCTGAATTCCTGCAATCTGAATTTTAGAATGTTTTATTTTTGGATCAAAATAATTCAGTTGTATTAAATTTGGCATACAAATAATTCAGATATTATATATTCAACAGCAATATATTTCAGTTTTATGAAATTCGACACACAAATATTTCAGATCTTTCATATTCAAATTCAGATACTTTTGTCAGCTTTCTAGCTCCATAAATCCGTTGCTTTGCATCCTCCGACGGATGGTCTGGTGGCCGACAACAGCTCCGCTATGTCCTTTATTTTTAAACCATTTAATAAATAGTTTTCGATGGACTCGAACGGGATGTGGATGGTTGGTCGTCCCCGTCCCATTTGAGGCTCCACAGCATCCAGCCGTTCCAGGACTGAAGAGAGGTTTACTATGGCAACCTCATTAATGTGTACGTCTGTGACGGCAGAGTATGCAGCCAAGCTCTCTGTGACTTGTTCTACTCGGTCACGGGCATCAGACTCAGATATATTATTAGTTTCTACCAGCTCAGCTAATTCTATCAGTGTCTGCACAATTTGACGGAGCGCCATGATCTGTGATGCGTCCTCTAAAGACCCGGCAATTCAATCAATTTCCCGGCACATTTGCCATGTAATGCAATGCGTATGTGCACACCGCCCCCTACCGAACAAGATGGGTAGCTCGGTCAGCAGGGAGCTGAAGAAGAGCGGCTACTGACGTCACTCTACTGCGCCGCTCAGAATGCATTTTCGTTTTCGAATTATGGGCAGTTCTTTGCGGGCAGAACATGAAAATGAAAATGCAATGTCCGCTCAGTACTAATCAGTACTAATTTGATTTATAAGTCAAATAATGCAGCCACATTCTTAAAATGAAAATGCATTTCTGGAAATACATTTGAATTTGAATTGTGGTCACGATTTTGCAGCCACGTTCTTAAAATGAAAATGCATTTCTGGAAATGCATTTGAATTTGAATTGTGGTCACGATTTTGCAGCCACGTTCTTGAAAATGAAAATGCAATTCTGGAAATGCATTTGAATTTGAATTGTGGTCACGATTTTGCAGCCACGTTCTTAAAATGAAAATGCATTTCTGGAAATGCATTTTCATTTTCAAATTTTACATTTCAAATTGAATTTTGGTATCTATTTGCTGGGGCATATTTTGAAAATTAAATTTCAAATGTCTTTTTCGTTTTCATTTTAAATAAGGGAAAGAATGAGCAGTCTTAAAGAAGAAAATGAAAATGCAAATAGGATGATTGAATACTAATTTGATTTATGAGTCAAATAATGCAGCCACATTCTTAAAATGAAAATGCATTTCTGGAAATGCATTTTCATTTGAATTTTGGTCACGATTTGCTTCCATACCAAAAGTCCTACTATAAAATCCAAATCCATGTCCATCATACGGCATCCAACCCCTGCTTATTCACAATACACTATGAAATCCCCCTAAATCCAAAGACATTTGAACTGACCCCCTTTACTATTTTTGTGAATTCTTTTAAAATGTGCACCAACAGATTAATTTCTGCTCTCTGCAGGTGGAATACAACACTGCATGCAAATTCTATTCTACACTGGAGAGCGGCGATTCTCAGTTAGGGTTTTTTTTGTGTGTATCGATGGTGCTTCTTTAAATGATTTTGATGATTGTATTGATACTAGAACGGCTGATTTGAGATTTTAGGTAGATTCCGTTTAGTTCATGTTCTAATATGGAAGTGTTTATTGGCTCAAATTATTCAAAACACAGACCTAAAATAAAAAAGAAATATTCTTAGTAACAATATGCAGGCTAATGATCATACTAGTACAAAGTAAAAGTAGTGTAAAAGTAGTCTTAAAAACAACCTAGTTCGACTTGCCATTATGAAACGATGGCCGTGATTGGTCAGCTGAAGCTAGCAAACGTGGGGCGCGTGTCAGAAAATGTTTCATACAGGAAAACTATTAGCTTCTTACATACATGAATCTTTTATTTCTTGCGCGATACAGATTTTAATGCAAAAAAAAAAATGTTGACCAGACTAGCACACTGCTTATTGGAACAGGTATAAAAATAGTCGACATTGTTTTGTTTTTACTGCTAGTCGAAATTGTAGTTTTCTCTTGCATGTGCGGTGCAGCTACAGTACCTTGCCATGTAAAACAGTGTTATGCAATGAAAGTCAGTACTGTGACACAGGGAGCCGACATCGCTAGCTAGCTAGCACGTTTACCGAATTTAGTTTGCTCATAGCTATTCCTTTAAAGGAGACAAGGCAGTCTAGACAGACAACATATCCCTAAGGACAATATACAGATTATATTTCTTGTAGTTACGTGTGCTTTTACAAATGGCACTGGCGACAGTAACAAGAAGATTGTTTAACGCGTCGTTACGAGACAGTTGTCTACGGAATGGCGCTGCCGTTTCATCAACAAGCAGTACAATGTTTTCGTTGAATAACAGGCCTATGTCCGCAATAGACCACAGCAATAGGGCCTGTGTTCGACATAGGGAATTTAGCACATCGACACTACCACTCAGGTAAGTAGGTGGCTATCCTGTCTTTGCCTTTTAGTTTTAGATGCTGCTGGAGAGTCGGTATGTTCCGAGTACTCTTGCAGGGCACAGATATGTTGTCCCTACTCCAGGTCATTAGCAAATGTTAGCTAGTTTACGTCACTTGACTGTGAACAGACACCTTGTGTGAAATAAATAGGTTGTCGGTAACAGCCAGTCTTGCCTAATGGTTTGTTTCCGGTCCAATTTCGTTCTTCAACCGTACAGTAGTCCTTGAACCATTATGCTGTTGAATATTTTAAGACCAGCACTTGCTACCAGAGTTTAGGAAGCTTTGAATTCTGTACTTAATCCCAAAAATTCGTTACATTATTTGAACTTCGTTTTAGGCCTTTCTCACTTTAAGTGCCTCCCCAGTTATTTAAGCTTCTTGTCATCGAAGGCTCTTTTAATGCGTGTGCAGTCATGTGCACATGAAAGGGGCAGTGTTAAGTTTATGCCAACTGAAACATTTGTAACTTTTTCCTAATCCCTTATTATTTCTGATGACCTTTCTCACCTAAATGTAATAGTTTAGAAAGATTAAACACCTAACTGTTGACATTTAGCCAAACTAACAAGTAATTGATGCCTCAAACCGTTTAGATGTAGTCTATCAGATCTATTGCCTGTCAGACCATCACTTAATTGTGTGGGTGGATGGGTGCTTAGTGTAAAGACCAGTTCCTGAGTCATGTTACCTTTGGAACTATTCAAAGATATGGAAAAGCATTGCACAACTAAGGTGAACATGCATGTGAAAGGGCACCTGTGCAAAAACGAGGTATGTCCACTAGGTGGAACTATAACTCTAAAAGTCACTGTATAATGCTCGAAGTCAACTCTATGTCCCTTACAACCTGGGTTAGGTCGGCACAAAACGGTAAACGGGTCTTCTCATTCCCATGTGTGATTGTGTTCTTTGGAAGTTCCAACAAGGTGACCGTCCACCTGATCAACCGTGACGGAGAGAAGATCACGGTGAAGGGCTCTCCGGGAGACTCTCTACTAGACATCATCATTGACCAGGACATCGACATCGACGGCTTTGGTGAGTGTGCTTGGATACACGGTCCACGTTGCGTTCCAGGTCTTCTTCTCCCCTCCCTTACTGGCCAGACATTCACACATCCCGTTGGGCCATATCCACCTCTCCATCACAAAACAAGCTCATGCTCTCCCCCCCCCCCCCCTCCCATCTCCTCTCCTCCCCCTCCTCTCCCAGGTGCTTGTGAGGGGACCCTGGCGTGCTCCACCTGTCATCTGATCTTTGACGAGGAGGTGTACAAGCAACTGGGCCCGGTCACTGACGAGGAGATGGACATGCTGGACCTGGCTTACGGACTTACTGACACGTGAGGCATTCTCAAGCGCACGCACACACACACACACACACACACACACACACACACACACACACACACACACACACACACACACTGAGGTAGACGCACTGCCGAAGCTTTCAGTCGTCTTCCGAAACATACGAGAGAGACACACACACCCTCCCACCTTCACCTGTACACATTCCCGTCTCCGCGGCAGGCCTCCCTTTGTTATCTGTGGTACTGTTTAGCCATATGGAGAATTGAGAGTTGAGCTGATCCGATGTGAGTGATAATGGCAGTAGGGGATAACCGGGGTGAGGAGGAGAACAAAGGGATAATTACACACCTCGCACCCTGGCTGTGAACTGACGTCACCATGCGCACGCACACACACACACCTCACTGTATCCTGACCCACTCCCTAACTAGCTGCTCCCAGTAGTGAGGGGTGACAGCCAGTTACATGCACATGGATTGGTCGAGTACGTAGGACCTGACTAGACCTGACTGTCTGTAGATCTGACAGCCTTTGTAGGAAGAGTCAGAACACACACCAGTCTCAGACTCATTCACCCCCCATGTTCACCTCCCATGTTCACCTCATTGTCTCCTCACCGCAGGTCTCGTCTGGGTTGCCAGATCTGTCTGACCAAGTCTCTGGAGGGCATGACTGCCCGGGTGCCCGAGAGTGTGGCAGACATCAGACAGAGTGGAGATGGATCTTCTTAATGGCCCCCCCCCCCCCCCCCCCCTTTCTCTCTGTTATCCCCCTATCGGAACCACACAGGTGCTGGATCAGGCTACATAACCAAATCACATGATCTTTAGTCATGGGGTAACGGCTTCTGGAACATGGCTGTGTCCTTGTTCCCAGTATACTCAGTATATATACTGTGGGAAGAGGGTGTAAGGCTAAACCTGAGACAGAGCCTAGCTAGGTAGACCTACTTACAGATCACTGACGTTGCAAACCACCAACATGAAATTGACTGTGACACAAACCGTCCGTCCCCTGTCCCCCTGGCCCCTCACATCACCAGTGTCTTGATTTCCCCCCCCCTAAATTGGAATTATAAGTTAAGTTCCCTTTGATTACCTTAATCACCAACACATTTCGGTGAGGTTTTCTCTGCGTCCGCGAACACACCGAGGAATCCAAACACGTCTGCTTCACGTCACTCCCAAATAATAAGGGAATGTGTGTGTGTGTGCGTGTGACGTAACACTGTCTACTGGAACCTTCACTGAATACTCTGGGCCGCACTCTTTCTATCATGTTCAAACCATGTACATTTCAATGCTAAAGTGGTTCTGATTGTGGTTGGAATCATGTTGTTAGTGTTGCAGACTGCAGAACTCCTAGCCGGCCCATGTACCCACACGAAACCATGAAGTGCTGCTCGATATCGTCAAATGTTAACCTTTTCTTGGTATGAATGGTACATGGAGGAGGAGGTAACACCAAAAGAATCAGGACTGTTGAAGGAAATGTCGCTAAAATGACAAGTTGAGAACTACTAGATATGAGTCAGAGATGTGATAATGCTTTACTGTTTTAAATTATGTGGCCATCCAAACCTGAGTTTTATCATGTATAGAAATACCCTGTTTTATAGCATTGTCTACTCATGTAGAACCTGGTAAGATTTAATACAATAAACTCCTTTTAAAGGATTCTCCTCTGACCTGTTCTGTGTCGTACGTGGAGGGAGGAATATGAGTATTGGAATTACATCACGATTTAGACCAAGTTACTTAGCCTTTTATGAAACATAACCCAAAACAAACAAGGCTATAACCAACTGTCAAAATGTGAATGGCCTTGTGCTGGTCCTAGTTGTGGTAACATAGAGGCTGAGGACTTTGGGGGGGCTGGGGGGGTCATCTGAAGGCCTGGTAGAAAGACACTGAACAAGATCCACACAGGAGCTTCCAGATTTATCATCCACTGAGTCATACAGCCTTATGCGTTACATAGCATCCATGAACACCCACTAGAAGGAGCATAAGAGGCGATGGAAGAATGCAGCAATACTATCTCGTACAAACGTCAAGACTTTCATGCACCCAACAATTTCTTATTTACACAGATGTAGAACAATAGAAGCATCATTTGACATAATAAATACTGGTTGATGTACAAGAGTTACTGAGACATGGAAAAGCACGTGTACGTTATTGGCAGCGTATTGAGTAGAAAAACGAACTACTGTTGGGTTTTAGAAGTGGTACAGTATCTATCAAATGCAAAGATCTATTCTTCGCAAAGATGCGCAAAACTAACACGCAAGCATGTATTCCTGCGTCTTAAAAACCTTTAGAAACATTTTTGTCATAGAGAACGCAAGCTTCAGCTTTTGCTGCAAGTAGACACTTGATTTAATTGGCAGTCAACATTTTCTGTTGTTGATGTTTACCACAAGACATACTGAAGTGCTAACAAGCTTACCTGGGTTAGTTGTTAAGATATGTGAACATATATGGACACAGTGGAAGGAGACTTTAAATTCATGAATTTAAATCCAGTCAACGCATTACTTCAGTAAGTGTTTTAAGCATACTTGGCCAAGTAAATATATGTTGTACTTAGAATTGAGCAGGACTAAAATAAATGGTGTTAATCTCTGGCATCTATAAGCCTTGTGATCTATAACCTATGCTCCCGTTCTCTAAAGCCTTAGGTTTGCAGCGTCCCGTTTTCAAAAAGCAGCGTATACATTGGCAAAGGGAAAGCTTAGTCTATTTCCCACACAGATTCACTACAACAAACTCCTGTCTGAGCATCGCCGGAGGGATGTATATTCACACGAGCACTTGCACAAGTTGAACAAGTTGTTCTTGTTGCTATTGCGAGCGATGGATGATTTTCGAAAATGTTCATCAAGAGCGTTCGCGTCGATGTGCTTGGCCATCAGCCTTTGGCAAACCTCCTGTTGGCGTGACATGGTTTAAGTGGTCGTCGATTTAAATCACACGTAGGACTCCTCGGCAAATAGCAGCTTGTCAAAGTCTGGCTCCAACATGGGGTCACTGCACCTCCTCATCCTTTCCCTCTTCCCCTGGACAAGAGCCAGCGCCACCTGCTTGCCGCCCTGGGGGTTACTACGCCTGTGAGAGGAGAAATAGTCCCTCACCGTCTTGGTGGCGGAGGGAGACAGGCAGAACTGGGTTTCCGTGCTCCGCCTGGCTTGGCCGCCCAGCGGTTCCACCTCAGACACTTTCAGACCTGGGTCTAGTTTTGACGTCTGGCCCTGCTTGGCCTCACTGTGGAGCCTCTCCAGGTGCAAGGTGGAGGCCCGGTCAAGGCCCAGGGCCTCGCTTAGACACACTGCCCCAGGCTCGGAGGACCGTCTCTGGAAGAGCCTGCCTCCATCATAGCCGTCCATGGGTGGGGTGAGGGAGTGGGACTTTGGTCTGGCCATGGAGAGAAAGGGCCCGGTTTGCCCAAAGAACACATCCTGGGGAAGACGTTTGGACTCACCCCCCTCTCTTCCTGTCACCTGGCCCTCTCTGAGGACATCACTTCCTGTGTGGCCGTACTGGTGCTGCAGACAAGCCTGGCTGTGTATTTCTCTCAGCTCGCGCACTGTGAGTGGTTTGTCTGAGGGTTGGTAACAAGGGGACCTGCCGTAGTGGATCTGTCCCAGGGAGCGATGGTGCGAAGGGGGGCTCTCTGCCTCCTGCCTGGGAGGAGGAGGGCTTCGGTCCTGGGTAACCCTTCCTCTCTCCGCCCCTCCTCCCTTCCAGGGCCCGCTGGACCTGGGGAGATCAACAGACAACTGTCTGACCCCTCCTCCTCCTCTCTCCTGCCCCGGGAGAGTCTTGTCAGACGGTCTTCCCTTCAGAGAGAAAGAAAAAGAAAGTCAAGGACACATTTAAGAATAAGTAAGAGAAAGGTCTCCTCCATTTTCTTCCCACTTATGTTTGCTTGTCAATGGCTCTTACACATCCTGTTCAAGACAGGAATGTTGCGCCTTTATCTGCCGTGCAAGTTTTGTTTAAAGGTACAAACATGGTATGGGGGGTCATTGTTGTACCGACATTAAGCCGACAGCGGTCAAGCCGGATCGATGTCACGGCTTGACAACACACTCAAGCAATGAGGCTGCAGTCATGGCCTTCTGATTCCGGAAGGCCAGCATGCTATCTAAAATCACACACGGCAGCATTATGCCGGCTGTGTTTGGTTCAGTGTGAACAACAAAAGCTGTCATAACGAGGGGTCTCTGTATAAAAGGGGCTTCTGTCATCATTCTGTGGCTCTGTATGTAACCGGACCAAAAACAAAACGAAACCCGAGGGTCAGCACTGTGGTCCTTACCCCAGACTTCCTCTCCTCCTTCTCCGCGTCCGCGTTGTCCTGCTGCTGAAGAGACATCCTGCGGGCTTTCTTCAACCAGGTGTTGGGATGGAGCCCCCTACCGCTCCTTAGGGCACTCCAGGAAAAGGCCTCTTTCGGTGGGGAGCTTTCGGGACAAGGCTCATTGGCAGGGGCTGGAGCGGCGGAGGAAACGGGGCCCGAAATGTGGACGGAGGAAGTGCTGACGGGGGTGGGGAGGGGGGCCACAGCGGAGGGGGGGGGCCTCTTGCCTGGTGCCTTGGAGCCCCCCGACCTGGGCAGCCAGATCAGCGCGGGGTGGTCGCCGCAGTGAGACTGGAGGCTGTCCAGGGAGTCGAAGGAGGAGCGTGTGGGAGTCGGGGAGGTGGGCGGCGAGGACAGGCTGGAGCAGCTGGTCCCGTGGAGCAGGGATTGGCTGCCGCGAGGCCCCGCACTCTCGCACGCCCCCCTCCTGACCCCCACCGTCTGTGTGTGCGTCTGTCGCACGCCCTCTTTATACCCCTCCTCCTCTTCCTCATCATCATCATCACCGTCATCGTCGTTCTCCTCGCTCCCGAGGGCCTCGATGCTCCCCATGTGCCCGCTGTTTCCCAGCACGCGCGTCACCAGGCCTTTGTAGCTAATCGCCGGCTCGGAGCACCGTCTCAGCCTCCGCAAACCCCCCATGGAGAGGGGGTCCGGGCTGTCGGAAGGGCCCCTCCCGGAGCCAGGGGGGCTGGGGCAGGAGGGGGCCGCGGCCGAGGGAAGCCTCTTGCTCTTGGGTCGGGCCGAAGCGGGCAGCTGGAGAACGTTGTGGTGGCGGTTCGGGTTGCCAGGTTGGGTGCTCGCGCACGTGTCGGGCTGGTCCAGGTCATTGTCGCTGAGGGTGAGGACGGAGTCCAGGCTGCTCTGCAGGACTCTGGTTCTGCGGCGGCCCCTCCTGGTGTGGAGGCCGGGGGACTCGCTGCTGTCCCCGTTCAGCTCGTTATCCAGGCTGTCGTAGGAGGAGTCCGTCAGCTGGAAGGATGACACGTCTGAAAGGAAGGGAGAGGCATAACAATGGTGGGAGAGATTAAACGCGAGGCTGAAGAATGACACATAATTGCACGGGTTCGTATGCGTCCTTGTCACAATAAGGGGTGTGTGTGTGCGCGTGATTGTGTGTGTGAGGGTGTGTACCTGATCCTTGCTCGCAGAACCTGCCCCAGTCAGGCGGCCCTCCAAACAGTGAGGTCACGTCCTCCCCCAACAGCTCCTGGCAGTGTTCGATTATAAAGCGCACCAGGTCACAAACCTTTGGACAAACAGGAGACAATGTATCCATAATCACAGATACACACTTGCGTCTCATTGGGCGGACGCAGATCACTGTAGCAAGTCTTAATCCATATCAAGTTTACCACAGGAGGATTAACGGGCTTCCGGGAATGTTAGTGTGTCAATTTTTGGAACATTGCAGCTTTTTGACTTGTTGGTGATGTGACCGGCTTGAGATTTTCATGAGACAGCCTTCAGAGAAGAGAGAGAGTGTATTCTGAGAAGGATGGCCGACCATGAACTACAGCTCGAATGAAACAGAAACAGTGCCGAGGGCTACATTGACGGCCGTTTAGAATTCTTCTAGCAGGGTGCAATTTAAGTCTTAAAACTAGACGAGACCAGTATCGTGAGGAAGGTTTGTGTGTCACAGAGTATTTCTGCCTGACAATCCTCAACAGACGTTTAATTGCCCTTCAAGAAAGAGTACCAAAAAATGCATAAAGACGTCTTCTTGGTGGGCAGGGTAAATCCAAATAAGAATCATTGTCCGTCAGGTTTCATGCTAGAGATTTACGGAACTCTAAACACATAAACCCAGCAGCTTAATGACCCACATACGATCTTGCCCCACTGAAAACCACTTGGTTGCATCGCACAGGCCTACGGATGAGTACGCTTTCGATCTGAAGTGCTGTTTTTCATCCGGCAATACCTAGTCAGTTTTTCACTTGCCGGGTTATGTTAAAAAACGGTGCTACTGTATATGAGCTGCAGGAGATGGCTTTACATAATGATGTTGCAATTATAGGTGCCAAGCTAATGCTCCAACAGATTTAGCCAGTTAGCCAACACCCTGCGAGGGGAATAAGAGGTTAGGTTTTAGCAGCGCTGAGGACAAACTGACCCTGGGAGAAAGAAGGAAAAGCTTCACATTTCTCCCAGTGAACTCAGGCTCACACTGAGACGTAAACTCTCACCCTCCAATGAAACTTCCCATCGTATCTTTGAGTGACAGTCCCACACAGTCACGTGATGCAAGTCAGGTTGTAGGTCAAGCAACACAAGGGTGAGAGAGAAGTCTGAGGTGAAGGTCAGAATCAAATCAAAGACTTAGGGTTAGGGTCAGGCATGTCCGAGTCACAGCAGCCTATAGGTCACAGGAGCCCGGGATTCCTGAAGTGTACAAGTACACCCTCGCAAACAGTAGGGCAGACGAAAGGCATTGTGGGTATTTGCTTTACCTTCTTGGCCCCTTCCCCCTCCATCTCAGGGCTGCTGGGTCCTGGAGCCCAAAGCATGCTGGGAGCAATGCACACCGACAGGTTGAAGGCGTTCATCTGGTTGTCATGGGCGTTTCCCTGGATACCATGCAGCACAGCAACCACGTACCGTAGCAACAGTGCATGCTCTTTGGGGAGTCGACCAACCAGACTGCAGCGAGATGGCGTCGCCGGGACGAGACAGACAATCAAAACGAACAGAAATAATATTTGATTTGTGGACGTGCACTTTGTGCAAGAAATACAATTATAATGTAATAGTTTTCCTCTGAAGACTCTCTTTGTTTTATTGACTCAAGTCACATCTGACTTTTCACTGTCCTCCCTCAGTAATCTCTCGCTCATGACTCACAAAACATTTCCTAGTAAAGAAGTATGAGTTCACCGAACATCAACCCGGTTCATTCACATACAGTTTTACTACAAACCGTTTCCAACCTAATCTACCAGACCTTTCCAGCAACCAGGTGACAGTCTTTATGGGATTTGAAGGCTTGAAGCTTCATGACAACACTGCACTGCGTAAACAGTGCCCTAGTGTGTGTGTGTGTGTGTGTGTGTGTGTGTGTGTGTGTGTGTGTGTGTAAGCAGCATGTGTGTTACCTCTCGACAGCCCCTATCTGCTCCACCTCCTCCTCCCCCTCGGTCTCCTCCATCACGTCCATCCACTGTTCATACAGATCTGAGCAGAGCAGACTGCCCGGAATGTTCCGTAGAAAGTCCTGGGGAGAGTCAACACAGATGACACTTGGTCACAACGACTACAGCCCAGGAGTTAAACGACCTCTGGAAGACATGTAGAACACACACAGTTCGAGTACACAATCATTCAGCACAATGTAATCACAGTTATGTATGTTATGACACATCGTTACGATATGGCCAATGTATTACGCAGCCCAAGTTACAGCACTGTACATTACAATACAGTTAACAGTTCTAAACTATACACATATACAAGAAGGTATGTTAGTAAAACTAAACATGACTACACATAACAGTTCCTGTAGGCTCTCCATGAAATAGTAGGTTTAATTTGTGTCTGTACAGGGAACTCTTCACATACAAACCCCAAAACGATTCCTTTATCAGAGCTGTTGTCACGAGTTGTCATGCTAAGGTGAATTGCTTATAATAGCCTCTTATTATTCAGTGAATCCCTGTTTGTCAGATTAACGGATTGTTTCAGATTAAAATCTGACAACCCAACTCAAGATTAGGTTATGGGCAGCTTGTGCTGGGTTGCTATGGATATGTGTGTCACTGATATACTTACGATGATTAAATGAGATTGGATTACATTTAACTGTGCTTCATATGTAGGTCAATGATGTGCCATTCAAGCACACAAACACATACACACACACTGACACTAACGCCACAGCTGTCGCACAGCCCCCTTAATTAGAGGTCAAGCGACGACTGAGCATGCCTAGTGCACGCGGGTCGAGGCAGCAAACAAGCCCCACCCATCCGGCTCTCCAGGCGATGCCCAGTCAAACGAAACAAACAGCCCCAGGGCGTCGGTGGCAGCGTGCGCTAGCATGTACCTTGAACACGCCGGCGATGATGAACACGTGTTCCCGCGTGAGCGGGATCTCCTGGGCGCCGGCGTCCAGCGTGTCCCGGAGCTCCCTGCAGGCCCTGGCCCCCGCCGAGCGGCGGAATATCCCCCGCGTGAAGGCCCCCTCGTGGTACAGGAACACCAGCATGTCCTGGAGGGCAGACGGGGACCCATGAAAGGAGATGACGGGATGACATTCTGTGTGAGGACTCATTCTCTCTGGAGGGTCAATAGGTCACTTGGTGAACTCTACCCAGTTCTATAGAGACGGTGTACTGTATATACACCTTTAAGGCCTCTTCTTTCATACTGCTTCGAGACCGTACCTTTAAGGTACCATATTTGCCATGAATGTTCTCATGAGAATTGCCACCTGTTCACATGACGTGTCGTAGAAAGACACGTTTGCAGTTGCTCTTCTTAGTAGTTGTTTACTTCAGTGAATGTACGACTTTCTGTAATCTCTTGCCTCACTCATTATGACCGCCATTCATTAGGGCTGGTTTAATGATCAGAACTCGCATTAATACATTTCGAATCAACCGTTTCGATTGTTTTTGCATCTTCCCTTGGGCACTGGTGGAAATCATCATAACAGGAGACACAGAAAGACACAACCGCCTCTCCAGTCGACAGATCAAGCGTTGTCAGTGACCAGACTGTGGAGAGAGGCCCTCGCCGTTTTTTGTAAACCGGGCTTAATCTGCGTTAATCTGTGTATTTGAACGCGAGTTCATGGAGGTTGCTCGTCAATGGATTCTCTCACCATGACTGGCTTTGGCAGGGCATCGTTCTGACACACGGCGCTCAGCGGTTGGCCAAACAGGCAGCCGGAGGCGGGAGAAGAGAAGGATGAGTCATGGAGCTGAGAGGTGGAGCCACGCCAAAAGGCCCAGTTTATGAGAGACCGCCTGCGTTTGAACGGCTTCTGGCCTGGGTCTGCAGAACGACAAACCACGACAAACACGACAAACACGACAAACACGACAACACGTTTAAATGGTTCTACCACTCCGTGTTGTACTCGCATCGCTGTCTCATCCGCATCAGAGGTCCACCTCACCGATCCCATGATGCTGTGCGGCGGTGATGCGCCGTGGCTTGAGGATGAACTGGCACTGCTTGTCCACCAGCTGCTCAGGGTGTAGCGCCCTCTGTCTGCCTGGAGGCGTGGCCGCCTCTCGGCCCCCTCCGGCCAGGTACAGAGGCTCCCGTACGTGGCTTATGAGGATACTGAATGGAAACTCGTGCCCTGACGAAGGGATCAAAGGGGTAAAGGTTAGAGGGTGGGAGGGGGGGTGTCAGGGGTTACAGGAAGGCTGACCGATGCTGCAGCAGGGACGCCTGCGATTTGGAGGTGCTAACCGATGAGAGGATAGGGGGCGTTTTCTCTCTTGGAGCTCACCCACAGTTGATAGTCCTTCACACAACCCTGAGGCACACAAAGACACAAAGACCCTATTGAAGCCCAGCCACAGAGAATAACCAAGAACAGATGCATCAAGAAAACAATAAACAGATAACCTGCCAATGACGTGACTCATGACAGCATCCATTTACTCACGGCGATGCCAAACTGCTGTAGAGCAAGTCGAACAACCTCATTGGTCGTATCCGAGTTGCTGACCGCCAAGGTCTTGGACTAGATCGGGAAGGAGATAGAGTGTTGAGACGCATCAGGGAATGAACACACGTACACACACACACACACACACACACACAGTAGTAAACCAGGAGATGCAAACTCACAGGAAAGAAACTGCTGATGCCTTTGCCAAGCACTTTGAGTGGGATGGTTTTAGGATCATCCTTTTCTTTCTCATCTTTTATTCGACTGGGAAGGAGAAAATGGATACAAGGGAGGCAAAAGTTTTGTCTAGCTTTGCTGAAGAAAAGACAGAACGGCGAATTCCAGAGACGAGACAATCTTTTGGTTGGTTGTTTACCTTTTGAGGAGGGAGAGCCATCTTTCTTTCTGGTCTGAAGAGCTGGGTAGCAGAGAGAGAGAGTAAGGAGACAGTCTTAACGTCAGGGTAACGTCAAAGGCAATATAAACATTTCAAAACCAAAAGATGAACACATTTAATAGTCCTCGTTAAGTAGCCGTGAACCTTCAGCTGTGTCTTGCGCCTACTTTACAGGGGGTAGAGCTAAAAACCCGGAGAGATGGGAGCTGAATCACTGGATTGAATTACTGCGTTTAATCCAATTTCCTTTAGAAATTCCCAATTTCCTTTCGATGAAGTGCGGCTAAATGGTCAACGGGCACAAACAAATGGCAGTCGTACCTGAACATGGCCACACAGTTGTAGGTGGGCCAACCCATCACGAAGCTCTTGTCTGGGTTGCTGCTCGCCTCGCACACCTCCTCCACGCACCCCGCCGTCCACATCTCGCACACAAACGCCTGCGTCTTCATCTTAAAGTGGGTGGGCCACCTGAGGAGGGCCAACAGAGCGGCAGAGAGGGTACAACACCTCAGTAGCTGCACATTCGCGCCGTGCGAAAGTCGCGCTCGTCTATCGAGGAGAACCCCCCCCCCCCCCCCCCCCGCTTCTTGTGTTGCTGCCGCGTTTGCACTCATTACTTGGACTTGGCGACGATGAGGAGGTCAGTGAAGAGGAAGAGGTGCCGGTCCTGCGTCTGAAGTCCCGCCTTCAACTGGGCGTGGCCATGCAGGAGAAACGCCCTGTCAGGACTCAGAAAGGACTGGACCAATGGAAGTGTCTCTGGACACACCGGGGCCAGGAAGCTCTCCCTGAGAGAGAAGGCATGACGTCAATAATACTGTGCTTCCCAGGCCCTCCAGATAATATACATTCCAGACACTCAAACACCATTCGGCAAACGACCAGCACACATGACTAACTCTACACCAATCGTAACAGTGATTTCATATGACCAGAGATGCTGTGGTAAGTTTATTGGTGGTTTGTCCTCAGAACAGAGTATGACTGAGGGGGCGAACTTGAGAGGATACGATTCTACAGCGCTAGGTCACCTGCCTCACTGTGAACAGCACAGTGATCTGGTGGGACGCCTTTCTCTCGCCCGCTCTCTATCTCTGCCGCAGTCATTGAGGTCAGTGAGCTGCAGTTGGCAGAGGAGTTAACACTAGGAGGTAACACTTCGGTAGTACCTCTTTAATAAGGTTATTCACTTTCTCTGACCAAGTGGGAAAAGCTAGGGCTATTAATAGATCCCAGATCCTCAGATTGGTCAACGGATTAGCTATCTGAGAAGATTAGCAGGGGCTAGAGTGAGAGTCACTTATGGTATGTTTATTTTGTGTGCGCATTTGTTTGTGTGTGTGCAAGCGTGTGCGCGTGTGTTTGTATATGCCTTTACAGTATGTCGAGTGTGTATGTGTTAGCAAGGAGGATCTGCTATGGACTTAGACAGCTTGGGGTGATGACTGTGCAGAAATATGGTCAGTGTACTTGGAGAGCGTTTTGGATCTGGTGAGAGCTTTGCTGATGACCAGGGATGGAGCCGACTGTCTTCGATGGCTCAGAGACTTCATCCTCTGTGGAGCAGGAAAACAACAAAGTACAAAGAGAGTGAATGAAACATACAAAATATCCTCCACCATGAGGATATATTTCGATAACAGAAAATGGGAGAAAACATACAAGTGTCAGTTGAATATACTATCGTGGGCGGGCCCCCCTGCCACCTGTCAAGGGGAATTGTTCTCTCAGCTGATCCTATAGACCAGGAATGTCCCAAAGTCTGACTGATATTCCCGAGAGAGGGAGCACGGAGCACACACGCGTACAGATCCTTGTCGTAAAACAAGGGTTCACTCTCGTGAACAGAAAACACCGGGTGGAGAGAAAAAAGGCCAAATGCTGTACAAGCCTGAGAGAAGGTGTGAGAACACATACAGTCTGTTTGCTGTTCACGTCAAGTTACGCGACCCGCGCCATGTATTCCCCATCAATCTCGGCGTCGAGACTGACCGACGATCGCCAAGGAAGAGGGCCGTGACGCCGGAGGAATTTGTGACATAGGGGTGCAGAATTTGGCTTCTTCTTTCTCACGTTTATTTCATATTTTCTCCAGTTTTTCTCTCTCACATCCCCGCATACACCACTTGCGAAAAATTGTCTGAACATGTTTGCTCTGTCGGTATATGTGAACGCCATGGGACTCTTTTCCCTTCAGAAGCTAGGGAGTCCGAAGTTCTATCAACGTACTGATCCACTTCTGTATTGACACAGGTTATCTTGCTTTGTGGGCCATGCTGTATACAAGGATGACCTTCACTAATAGAGAGATCATTTCATGTTCTTCAAGTCTTAACTCATTTGATTATGTCAATACCCGGCAAGGGTTGTAATTTCTTTACTAATGAAACGATTAAAACTCAACATACAGTCAAAACATTCGACTTTACTCGATAACAACGTAACGCGCTATCAGAATCAAACATCAGGTCTTTTTGATGCCAGGGACACCCTGATGTTTGGAAGCTTATCTGTTGCTACCTTGTTGTGCTGAGTAATTACATTCTGCCCATCACAGAAGTTACAGAGTAACTACACAGGCTGGGCTAGTGGATGTAAAGAGACGCTTGTTCTCCCTCCTAAATCGGATGTCCCTTCTCTTTAACCTGGACTGATATGAGGCCATCAGTGACTCGTATGTCCTTACGTCAAAGGACCTCCTAATGCCGTCCTTTCCCAGGAGGTCATGTCCAGTTTTGCAGTTGCATATGTATGTACGTGCTAAACATGAGTGCTGTGTAAAACAATTCGTAGACAAACGCTCTAAAAAGGTTTCCAGGGACAAACTTGAATGAATCAGGGTTCCAAACAGAACTGTACATGGTTCAATCTGGAAGCTTTTCTGTATTGTTTTTATAAGAAGACCCATGGTTGTAGGTTATTGCACAGTAAGTAAGCTCTGTATGGAAGTGAAAGGTTGGCCTATCCAGCTGCCATCATCAGGCCTGGAACATATGACTGCTGTTTTGTGTCTAAGCTCATTCTCAGACCAAATAAACACTGTCCATTTCATGTTGTTACAACACAGAGGCATCAGAAGGACTTACTGGGCTTTTAAACAATGGGATCAAGGGTATTAAGCATTCAAAAACAACCAGTTACTGTAAAGGGGCATTATTGGAAGTCTTAGCAAACTTAGAATAGATTGTTTCAACGCTAACTGTGTGCTTTTTAAGCCTAATGTTAAAATGTGCCATGCGACTGAAAGATCCAGAGAGCCGCAGCCGACACAGATGCTGCCAGCGACACACTACAAGGCTGAGTCAAAGGCAAACATAGTTTCCCAGATGTTTCGTTTTACTTCGGAACATTTACATTTCAACTAGATACAAGTCTATTATTGGAGAAGAATAATAACCACTCAAAATTCATGCTGGCCTATGTGAAGGGTCACTAAAATGTATTATCAAAACTGCATTTATGTCGTTCATTAGACGGCTGTATTTAAATGGGATCGTTGTCCGGTCAATTCGCCTACAATCCTCGTGCAAAACCGCACTGCACGGTCATCCCTGACACTGGGAGAAATGGCGCAGGTGCGACGGTGACCGTTTTAGCTTAATCATTTGCGAAGAAACACTCAGATTTGGTTGTTATCAGAATTTTGACAGTGACGTGTTGTCTCAATGAATGTACATGGAACCCTCGGTTAGGCTATCCCTAACGCAGTTAATATACCCTGTCGCTCCGTATGTTAACCGGAGGCGCAATATCTGGATAGAAAAAATATTGTATTTTGATCTAACGAGTGCGTCTATGAGTATTTAATTAATTAATAAATAATAATAATAATAAAGATAGACTCTTACCCTCTTATTCTCGTAGTGTGCGCCGGTCTTCGTCTCAGCCGCGAGCGGTGTTTGGCTGCGGTTGAGGCTCTCGTGCTGCTGTTGAGGTGACATAGTTTCCATTCGGCTTCGGTGCGCTTGTCCAATCCCAAACGTTTAGACTATCCGACTACAAAGTAATGTATAAAGTCCATGAAAGTCCATTATTGTAATACTTTGTCCACCCATTTAAATGTACAAGTTGTTCAACGGAATAGGAAAAGTGTCACGCCTCCACAGGATTTGGTTACTACTAATAACCACTGCGTGCCATATTGAATAAGTACTTGACTATGTCAGCGTCACCGGGAGAAAATTCTACTATCAAACGCTTTGGTTACCTCCTCATCGTCCACGAGATAACTTCGGCCGGACCTTAGAACTTAGGACCGTTCAACATATAGACTTCTTGCAGACTAATCCAAAATCGGTGTGACACTTTACTTGTCGTTACGCACCGCCTATTGGAGTGTGGGGAGGTGGCATGGAAGTGGCACCGATTACTTTCTACCCACTTAGAACTTCGGAAGAACTTTTAATAAATATACATCGTACTTTAAAAGGGCAGTATTCTATTATTAATATAGTACTATTATACTAATATTTTAAATTATAGTTGACAGTCATTGTGTGTGAGTGGGAGTGAATAGGATCGACTTATTGTAAAACACAACAAGTATGACATCAGATTCGTTGGTCGTAGAGTGATCAGCATGGAGGTATTGAAGGTGATCATCATGATCAACGACGGGAGATTCACGCATTCAATGACACCTTTTGAATCTCACTGTCCCCTTTCCAATCCCAAATATTAAATATGAATTTGTGAGCCAGATATAATGAGAAAAACCCAATACAGACAAAATCAAGGATCAAAGTATCAATTGTACTGCTGAAGAAAAAAGTAGGCCACTAACTGGGCTAAAGTGAAAAGAACCAGGACAAAGAGAGGGAGAAAGAGAGAGAGAGAGAGTAGAGACAAAAGAGTAGCTAGTATGAGCTATGTATCACAACCCCATTTAAACTGGTTCACACACACACACTCAGAGGAGTTCTTTAGCCTTACTGATTGGGATAATGAACCGCCTTAGGCAAAGCAAAGACCCCCCCCCCCCCCCACACACACACTTTTGGAAGACACACATAGGATACTCCAAATCCTGTTTACAGTGTCTCTTTAAGCGTAATACTTCCTCCTCAGTGCTTCAGAGAAGGGTCCTTCCTGTAAACACCTGTTGGTTCCCAGATTAGCAAGATGCTGACTTGCAGTTTTGCCCAGGAGGGATCTGCAGGCCCTTATACCTCCACATCTGTGGTTGGTAAAGGAGGAGGGGATGGAATCACATATTACCTGTTGTTATTACATGTTATAATTACCTGTTACGAAATAAAGGGCTGAGGTATTACAGAGACAGAGAGAGAGTGAGTGGCCTAGCTACTTTAACCCTTAGATAACCTAATTGAACACATACTTAGTGATCTTGTGGCAAATCCTCCTTACATGCTTCAGCTATACCAGACCAATACCCTGCCTTTCGAAAGATGGGAAAACAACAGGCCAATCAGGGCTTAAGGACGGCAGAAAAGGCACGCTTAGAGGAGCTGAGTGGCTTTCTGTCTAAGCTAAGCGGTTTTTCCATCGGAGCTGTATCACCTGGCGGGGTCTCTCCCTGCCAAAACCACAAGGAACATCAGACACTATCCCATCACTGCCACGATGACGCTCTCTCTCTCTCTCTCTCTCTCTCTCTCTCTCTCTCTCTCTCTCTCTCTCTCTCTCTCTCTCTCTCTCTCTCTCTCTCTCTCTCTCGCTCTTGCTTTCAAGTCGTTCCCTTTCTTCATCTGTTAAGGGCCTACGTCCATGCTTTCTCCTTGGTGGATGGACCCACACAACAGATCGCTAATCTGATTTAGTCTCCTAACAAGTTCTAATGGGTGCATGTATGCGGTGCATATTCCTTATGATGGGATGGCCCAGTCCAAAAGCGATCCCCATCCCCTCTTGTCCTGAACCCTCCCCATCTCCCGACCCAGTCCCAAACCAACCACAGAGCCGTCCAACACCTTTGCCTGGACTTTTGCAGAAAGCTAACTGTTGTCCAAGCCCTTGAACTGATAACAGCCTCTTTCTCAGCCTGCTATGATTCATCAAGGTCAAGTGATACAGTGAGAGGATTCAGCTACTTGCCATGGTCTGAGGACGTAAGAGACAGTATTCACGAATAGGGTATTTCATAACAGATGTAAAACTGATGATTAGACTAAATATTTATTAATAACGTTGGCAACCTCCACTGCCAATCCAGTTGTAGACACGTACTTCTGTTTATTGAAAAATTCTTCTGCTGTGTTTGCACTCTGTATGACTGTGTAATGTTTAGCTGTCCACAGAATTAGAAACAATGCATCAACAGAAAATTGGACTTTCTCTGTTTTAAACGTTCTCTCAAATGGCACCCAAACACTCATGATCTATCACTGCTCTCTCCTGAGCCAGGGAATTTGCGCGCATGGGATTTATGACTGGGAATCTCCAAGTGTTCCAGTCTCAGCAACAACCCTCTGTCCGTTCTAAAGCATGCCTACTGCCCACAAAGTAACACCATTCTTCTCAAAAGACACATGAGACACCAGAAACAGAAATCCTCGACAACATGTATTGAAGTCTATAGAGATGAATGAAGCTTCGAGTGTGTCACAGGCAGGGGCGGTTCTACACGGGGGCCTACAGGGGCCAGGGCCTCTGTAAACATGTCCCTGGCCCCCCCTGTGGCCCCCCTGAGCTGACTGAAGAAAAAAGAATGTAAAAAGATAAATAAATGTTTTTCTTCTTCTAGTAGTCATCATGAAATGAAGAAAGGACATTGCAGCCTTTTTTGCAGAAAGAAGCATATCATGCTTAGAGAAGCATATCAAGGTATTGAGAGAGCTGAAGAGCTGGAAGAGGGAGAGCCAGAGCCATTTGTATGATTTTAATGTAAAGCAAAATTAAAGTATTTAATGTTAAAATATCATTTGTTTGTTTTTAATGTGCCCCCCTGATTAAACACTGGCCCCCCCTTGGCCCCCCCAGTAAAATGTGTCTAGAACCGCCACTGGTCACAGGTGGCCCCCACATCTGTCAGACACCTGCCAAGACAGAGGGAATCCCCCCCTCCTGGCCCTCCTGAGGACACAACCAGACCCCCAACCTCCACACCCTGGTCTGATAACTAGTGGGGTGACGAGTCAAGACTTCGATCACATACTCCAGAAGCACTTTCTGCATTAGTGGAGAGAGAGAAATGGATCAAGGTTTGGTGTATTCTCGATGTACAGTGGGATCACCTTCACACGCTGACTGTAAATAAACTGCCGTGACCTAGTTTCAGGTCTGCTCTCTGTGGCTGAGGATCGTAGACGGATGCTCTGTCGGGTCATCTGTGCCCAGAGTCTGTTGCCTGTTGAGTGTGTTCCAGCGACAGAGATCTCTGCACTGATAGCTGTAATCTTGAGTCTTATGCCTCTCCTTAAGGGCACTGTTGGTTATGAAACGTGTGCGTGTGTGTTTGTTTGTACGTGCGCTTGTATGTGTGTATGGATGTGTGTGTGTGTTGAGTCCAAGAGGCTCAACGTAGGAAGGCCTCATAGTGAATGTAGGAGACAGCGAGAGAAAAAGCGAAGAAAAAGTGCCACTTCCTGATTCACGAAAAGGAAAAGGTCCGGACTTGATCAACAAAACAAAGTAGCAGTCGGGTGCACCGAGGGAGGTGCCGTGCAAACGCATCGATCACCCTGCTCACCCCGTGCCACGGCTGCTACTGTCACTGGGCCTATTTTAGAAATGAGATCAATGGAATGGAATCAATTCAAGGGAGGTTTCAAAGTGTAACCCCCCCCCACCACCACCACCTCTCCAAATAATGAGTGATACAAAGTGTTCCACCCTCCAGCTCTTTCCTATCTGATGCTGACCCACTTTAGCTGCAGTTTCCCAGAAAAGAACTATGTTTGTGTTCAAGTTTAGAAGCTTCGGGGGGTGTCGGAGACTAACAGGGTGTCACGCTTTTTCGGTGAGGTGGAGAGGGTGGGTCATATGACCCAGGACTGCCATTTAGTGTTTTGCAATAATAGTCATTGATCAACATCTTCTTCTGCTTTTCTCTCAAGCATTTCTGGGTGGCAGCACTCTCGAGTGATGGGGTGTACCTAGGCAGGTGTGTTCAGGCAGGGGACCGTGAAGTAGGGAGAGGTATGGAGGCAGGGAGAGCAGCTGTTACATAACTCTTACACCATGGTATCCCAGAACAGTTTTGACCAGTTATGAATCATCGCCATCCAAACATATGTTTCAAAGGATGTCATATTGTACTTGAGATCATGTTTATGTTGTACTGTGCCTGGTTACAATGAGCATCACAGCATGTCTGTGGTTTACAGATAATGCCAAACCCAAACCTTATGTTGTCCTATTGAATTAACAATCTATGGACTCATTCTTTCATAGCAAACATGTATTTTGACATTTATTATTACAAGATGTATAACACCATTCATCCCCTCGCCCTATGGAAAAACGATACTATGGATACAAATCTAAAATATGAAATATGTTGAAGCATTTTCTTTTAGCCAATTCTAACCTCTAGCCAACACCCACACTATGTTTATTCACAAAGTAAGGCCAGTCTAGTAAGGCCAAGTAGTGTTATGGTCCAGAACCAGGGAATCTCTAAATCCTCACTTACATAATAGTGGCCCTTGGAGTCCATCTAGTGACTTCACAAGGCATTACATCCATGCGTTACAAACATTACAAACATTCCCATACATTCAGAGGGATTGGTGTTGATAACCGATTTGCATGTGGTCAGCATTAACAGGTTGAAATCTGAGGCAAAAAACATGTCAAGTATCCTGAGAATCCACCTGCTGCAAACTAAGCCCAGTCTGCATTCAAGCTGTGGAGTGACAGGGTCAAGGTCAACTCACCACTGGGGCGGAGCTCTGGATGGATACTGTGTTGAAGAAGGTACACATAAGGTATGTAGCGAGATAAAAAAGATAGAAAGGCATTTTGGATGCCACTTAGACCAGGGATCTTTATTAAAGGTGTATGACACATTATATAGAGCACATCTAGAACATATTTCTGGAATTTGGTGATAAAATACAACATGTGACAAGAACACACCATATAATACAAATCTCATACAGCAAAGAACAAATAGTGTCTCATCCAAAACATGGGTTGAATTTGTGTTATCATTAGCATCGAAGGATGAGGTAGTCAGTAAGTGTTTGTTTGTGCATTTGTGTGCGTGTGTATGTGCCAGTGTGCGTGTGTGAATGTACCATGTTAGGCCTATTCAAAAATACATTCAGTAACCCATTACCCTTTTCTTATGAAATAACATGCAATTACTGGCTAACAACAGAACTATCCAAATGGCCTGTAAAGAAATTCAATGTAATTTAAATAGTTTTGAAATTAAATAAAAATCAATAGTTAAAAGTTGAATACTGCATACATTGTATTACACAGAAAGAGTGTAATATCAGAAACATTTGTCAAAACATTTTTACATACACATCAGTGGGATTTGTGAAGAATACCCATATACATGACATCATATTCAACATGTTTTGAAACAAGAAAATAAAAGCAAAATATTATCATCATGCATTTCTGCTAATAATATTTACAAGCAGTATTTGAGAACCATTCAAGTCATTTTTGGAAGCTGTTTGTAGATTCAAAACTCATTCCAAGCATAAACAAATAATACATTTACTTCAGAGTCTTCAATTTTAGGAGAGAAAGCAAAGAAAAAAATAAAAGGCATTACTACAAGAGTGGTAAAAACAAGATGACTGTATTCAATCAGACTGTGGTTAGTAGCCTTAACCTAAAGTCATGCTCATGCAGTCCACTGGCACAAGTAGCACTGTGCTGATGAGGTCATCAGAAAGGGACAGGGCTCACCAAAGACTTGGAGCAGAAAAACAATCAGGAGAGATGAGTTGGGCAACTAACAGTCATTTACAGTAAGGAAGAAAAATGGGAATCTCTCCCTCCCTCCATCCCTCTCCACACTCACACACACAAACACACACACACACACACCTCCCTCTTTATCTCTTCTTCACTCCCTTTGTTCCTCCTCCCCCTCAGACAGGATATCATGTGGGGTGGAGGGGCGGGGCATAGCTGGACCTCTGACATCATGTTTCCTGTCCTGCAGGAAGTCCTGAATCTCCCCTGGCAACTGCCGGAACTTCTCCTGATACTCCGCCTCCACCTGCCCCTGGAGCTGATGGAAACCAAACAGTTGGCGGTTGGTAGTTTGCTTGTGTCAGATGAGAGTAAATGCAGGATTTGCTTGTTTTACACAAATGGGCTAACAGACTAACAGTGCTAATTGACTTTAGAACCGTCAATAAAAAGCTAAATATTTTGTTACCTTTGGTTTCTCGTCCAGAATCTTTTGTTGAATGTCTTTCTGTTGCTCTAGCAACCTCTCTTGACGTCTGGCCTGAGCCTCCTCCAGCTGTTAAACATGTACCACACACTTAGAGATGTACCCCACAGTTAGAGATGTACCACACAGTTAGAGATGTACCACACAGTTAGAGATGTACCACACAGTTAGAGATGTACCACACAGTTAGAGATGTTCCCCACAGTTAGAGATGCACCCCACAGTTAGAGATGTACCACACAGTTAGAGATGTTCCCCACAGTTAGAGATGCACCCCACAGTTAGAGATGCACCACACAGTTAGAGATGTTCCCCACAGTTAGAGATGCACCCCACAGTTAGAGATGCACCACACAGTTAGAGATGTTCCCCACAGTTAGAGATGTACCCCACAGTTAGAAATGTAACCTTCAAGCAACCGTTAATATATAACCTCTGCTTGTTTTAAATATTTCGATATACTATTATATGATGCATTTATTCAAAAATACTATGAGAGCAGCGGTACTCATCAGTGTTGCTCCAAATAAACAGGTCATGTTGACCTCTGACCTTTCTTCTTACCCGTTTGATGTTCTGCACCACCTCATTCACATACGACCTGTTGATTTCCAGCTTCTCCCTGGGAAAGGATTATGGTTAAGAAGGTTACTGAAAGCAGTAAGATCTAAAAACACACATGCTATCGAACACACACATTAGCATTGCCAAGCTGCAAACAATTTCACTTGCACACAAGAGTGTTATTTGTACTTAGTTTTTCTTCTGTGGCATTTTTAAAAAGCTGCTGCAAAGCAAGTGTTTCATTGTTGATTTGATTGAAGTTTTCCTGTATTTCTATGCATTTGACAAGTAATCGTTTTGTCTGCTATGTCATGTATATTTGAGTTTTGTCTGTATTTTGTCTCGTGTCACGTTCTCTGTACTTATTTCTGCTTCGTTTCCACTGTACAGCTCTTTGGTTTCCACTTGCTGTTTTCAAAGGTGCCATTCAAATGAATACCATTGGTTGTATTGAATCAACTTTGACTTGATTTGACATCTGTACTCAAGTGTACAAAAAGCTAAACATGGTCAAAATCCAGGTCTTACTCATCAGCCAGATGCTTCTCTTTGGACTTAGTCTCGTTGATCTTCTCCTGTCTCCTCTTGTCCATCTTCCTCTTCAGCTCCTTCTTCTCTCTGAAACAAGAGAGACACGTTGACACACTCCACCTTGACACAATCTAGAAACACCGATACACTCTAGAAGGCCGGCAGTCCAGGACACTGACGCACTCTGGAGCACGCTAACACGTGTGTCATCAGACTTACTTGTCACAGAAGTCTTTCAGCTTCTTCAGCTGGTTGCTGTGGCTCTCCTCTGCTAAAGCACTCAGTCTCTCCACCAACTACAACACATACTACAGGTCAGACTCAGAGATATTATTTGTTCAAATGCATACTGTTCCTTGGCGCTAAAATCTGAAATACTGTTAGAACTACACTTCCGATCTTAATGAGCTGCCGATATGCGTGTCGCTTTGGACAAAAGCTTCCGTCAAATGACAAAGAGGAATGTGAATATGCTACCTGTGTGTGTGTGTGTGTGTGTGTGTGTGGGGGGGGCACCTGTTTGATGTGCTCTCGTTTGAGGTACTTCTGGCTGTAGTACTGCTCCTGCCTCAGAGACAGCAGCTGCTGGTGCTGCAGTTCTTGCAGCTCCTGCAGGCGAGACTCGCCGTCTTGTTCCAACTGCTGCAGCTCACCCTCCTGCCCTGGAGACGCGCAGCTGGAACACACACGTACACAGTCACACACACACATACACAGCCACACGCACACCAACACAAATACACAACCCCGCACAAAACCCAACGGAGGTCACACAGTGCTCCAAAAATATACATACACACCACATACACCAGCTCATCATGTGTACCGTACCTACCTTTTCTTACCGTCGCGCTTGGCAGCTTTCATCATCGCATTGCGTCTGCGGTTGTGGTCATGCTGGGCCTGGCCGTATCGGACCACATGTTCCTTCACCATGTCTGCGGCCTTCTTCTGGTGTTTCTTCACCAGATCCTTCATCTCCTTGTACTGCCTCTTCTGGTCCCGAAGGTACACCTTGCTCTGCCTCAAGTCTTCAAGGCCAGCAATCTCCACCTCTGGGAGAGAAGACCACTGCATGACCACAGTCTGCCCACACACCACAGAGTAACCACACCACGACCAGATCCATGACCACAGCGTGAGGAAGTGGGCTGACCTATCAGAACGCTCTGCACCATGTCCTCGTTTTTGGAAGCTGGCTTGGAGGATTCTGAAACAACAGAACATCAGGATGTAGCAAAAACAACTACAAGACCACCATCAGTTGATCTAGACCTGGTCCTAAGGGGAATAGTCCCAGTGGACCTGGTCCTGAAGGGACTGGTCTGAGTGGATGTGGCCCTAAGAGGGCTAGTACCATTGGACCTGGTCTTAAGAGGGCTAGTACCAGTGGACCTGGTCCTAAGAGGACTAGTACCAGTGGACCTGGTCTTAAGAGGGCTAGTACCAGTGGACCTGGTCCTAAGAGGGCTAGTACCAGTGGACCTGGTCCTAACAGGACTAGTACTAGTGGACCTGGTCCTAAGAGGGCTAGTACCAGGGGGTCTATGTATGAGTCCTGTACCTGTGGCTGGAGGCTGCTGAGTGGGCATGGCAGTCCTGGGTGAAGGGCTCGGGGCAGGGGTGAGTGCAGGGGCTGAGGGGGCGGGGCTGAGGCCGTTCTCCAGCGGAGCAGGTCTGGGATCAGCCTTCACATCAGACGTCAGGTCAGCTGTGTCCTGATAGGGGAGGGAGGGCTTGTGTGAAAACAAGGGAACATTTGTTGTGGCGTTGTCGAGACTGGACTTAACACCGCTTCTCCACTTCAGAACCAGGATCCTCCATCACAGATACTGATGTCTCCTCCCCCCCCCTCCCCCCACCTCACCACTGCGGGGGTCTCCCCCCTCCCTCCCCCCACCTCACCTCTGTGAGGGTCTCCTCCTCTCCATCCTCCAAGGTGAGAGCCGCCAGCTGTTTGGACCTCTGCTCCAGCAGGTTCACATATCTGATGGGGTTGGACAGTGCCTCGATCACGTCTACAAAACAGACCCTCTCCATTAGGATCAGGAGCAACCCCTGTTCACCGACCCAAACCACCAGTCCCTTAACCCCAAACCCCAACCACCAGCCCTCCTCTACCCCAAACCCCAGCCCCCCAGCTCCAAACATCAGCCCCCCAACCCCAACCACCAGTTTCCCAGCCCTAGTCTGAGTTCTTACAGGTCAATCGTGTTTTCTATGGACCAGCTGACCTGCAAAGGTGTCAGGAACATAGTCCTTCACTTCTATGTAGACGAAGACAGCAGGTAGAATCAAGGACTGGTTCTTCTCGTTCCTGAGGCCTATGTAGCGATAACCTGGAGAGTCCCAACATGGTTACTGCTGCTAGAACAGTTTAGAATACAGAATGACAGGTCAAGCTGACGTCAGTGTAGCCCGAAGCAGGGTCGGACAGCAGTCACCTGGTCGGATCGCTGACACTGGTATGATGCGGTGGCCGATGAACTTTCCTCCTTCTTCAAAAACAGCAATTCTCAGAGAGGCCAACGTAGGAAGAACAACCTGTTGAAGGGCACAGAACAGATCTGGTCTACCACAACGCAGACCTGATCCACTAGAACACAGATCGGGTGTTCTAGAAAATGTCTGGTCAACTAAAACACAGACCTACTGTACTAGAACCCGCCTGGTCTACTGGAACACAGACCTGATTGACCAGAACAAAGATTTGGTGCCCCTAGAACACAGATCCGGTATGCTAAAGACCTCCAACTAGAAAAATGCATGACGACACCTTCTTGAAGATGATGGGCTCCTCGTCCCAGACGGGGTTGATGGCGTTGTTCTGGGAGGTCTTGGTCTTCAGAGCCTTCCTCCTTGTGTCAACTGGCAGGCCGAACATGTCAATCTCCACATACACCCCCACCTTTTTATCACTGAGGAACTGGCCAGAGATGATCTGTGGGAGGGTGATGTAAGAGCAGGACATCCATCCATGGAGAGGAGGGTGTGGTTAGAAGCTTTACAGAAAGCTGGGGGGGGGTTAGGGTGGGGGTTAGGGTGGGTGTTAGGGTGGGGGTTAGGGTGGGGGTTAGGGTGGGTGTAAGGGTGGGGGTTAGGGTGGGTGTTAGGGTGGGTGTTAGGGTGGGGGTTAGGGTGGGGGTTAGGGTGGGGGGGGTTAGGGTGGGGGTTGGGGTGGGGGTTAGGGTGGGTGTTAAGGTGGGGGTTAGGGTGGGTGTTAGGGTGGGGGTTAGGGTGGGTGTTAGGGTGGGTGTTAGGGTGGGGGTTAGGGTGGGTGTTAGGGTGGGTGTTAGGGTGGGGGTTAGGGTGGGGGTTAGGGTGGGTGTTAGGGTGGGGGTTAGGGTGGGGGTTAGGGTGGGGGTTAAGGTGAACTTCTAACCTTCACAGAGAGTGTGTTGGCCACAATGCCGTCCACCGTGTTTTCTGTGAACGGGTCAAAGTGTTTGTCTGGTCTTCTCATAAACTCTGGCTTCAGTCTGTAGCCACTCTTTCCATTGTACTCATACATGCCTAAGTTTAACTGCATGGACAGGTCTGGGAGACAGGGAGGGAGAGAGGAAGCGAAGAGGAAAACGGTTTTACACAGGGAAGTAAAAGAGAAGAACGACATATCACATGGTGAGGGTAAAGAGGTTAGGGCTGGTGACGGGTTAGGATTATGCTAGAAATAAGTTAGTATGATCGGGTTAGGAAGGTCAGGATACAAACTCAACAATAGTTAGATAGGTCAGGGGTCAGGGTCCTTACTATCGTTACGTAGGAGAGGGGTCAAGGGTCAGGCTACCAACTCACCTGAAGTTGGATAGGTCAGGGGTCAAAGGTCATGGTTCTAACTCCCCTGTAGTTAGGTTGATCAGAGTACCAACTCACTTGTATTTGATAGGTCAGGGGTCAAAGGTCAGGGTTCTAACTCCCCTGTAGTTTGGAAGTTCAGGGAACAAAATCACCTAAAGTTGAGTAGGTCAGGGGTCAGGTGTGTGTGTGTGTGGGGGGGGGGGTCAGGTCACTCACTCACCTAAAGTTGAGTAGGTCAGGGGTCAGGTGTGTGTGTGTGTTGGGGGGGGTCAGGTCACTCACTCACCTACAGTTGAGTAGGTCAGGGGTCAGGTGGGGGGTCAGGTCACTAACTCACCTACAGTTGAGTAGGTCCGGGGTCAGGTACGGTGAGGGTCAGGTCACTAACTCACCAATAGTCTGGAAGTTGAGAGCCACCAGCTGGCAGCCAGCGTTCCAGAAGAGCTGAGGCATGTAGTTGGACGAGTCCACCCTGGTGCCCTTGGGGTAGATCCGGCTCAGCTGCAGCTTGTTGTATCTGGGTTCATGTTAAGGAAGAGCCCTCTCCATCCCCACGCTCTACAACACTAACACTGGCAATGCTACGGTATACTGGGAGGATACTCCACAAACTCCACTGGGGACTTGGTCAGCAGCTCCACGGCTTTGGTTTCCACAAAGGAGGACATCTGGAAGCTGCGGTCCACCTCTAGAACAAGCAGAGACACTCAGAGACCGTCCCTCACAAACAAGCTCTGGAGAGGTTGAGGCGGGAAGTTTGGGCTGTCCTGCACATTTAGGGCTGAGGTTAGGGACAGTCTCGTGGATGTTTTAAAGATAAGGTGACTTGTGAATCTTCGTGGTTACAAATCAAGGTAGAAGGGTGTGTGTGTGTGTGTGTTTGTATGTGTGAGACACAAACAAGGGCTTACTTTTGGAAGCCTCAAAGGAGTTAAACTTGGTGGGCTGGATGTAGTTGACCAGAGTGGACATTTCCTCAGCAGCTACAGCCTCTCTCTCTGCTGATCCCTGGATGAAAACCACGACACATTACACCATCCCAGCCTCCAGCTGCTTCTGGCTGCCATGCAAACACAACTTCCGGTCACATTGTAAACAAACGCTAACCTACAGTTTGACTGTTTTTGCCTTTCAAACGGCTGCTTCTTTCTCCATTTGCTAATACAGCTTGGGTGACAGCCTATCCCACGAGGCACCGCCCTCTCACCTTCTTGCAGTCGTCATCGTCGTCATCATCATCTTCATCACTCTCTGCTTCCATTTCTCCTGAGGATCAAGGAATCAAGTGGGGTCAGAGTTGGGTTAGGGTCAGGGTGGGGTTAGGATTGGTTTAGGGTCACAGTTGGGTTAGGGTCAGGGTGGGGTTAGGATTGGTTTAGGGTCAGAGTTGGGTTGCGGTCAGAGCCAGGTCACGGTTAAGTTGATATAAACCAGTACATAGACGCTATTATTAGATCGGCCCTACCAGCAGGATTGTTGCTGAGAGACTCAAAGCCGTCTGTTTGATTGGATGATGGATCAGCACTTTGATTGGCTGGTTGTTCTGTCAGTCGTTTGTTACCCTGGGCTACAGAGGGTTTGTGGGATTTCTTGTTCTTGATGAGAATCTTCCCCATTAGTTCCTGAGGACTGGGGAGAGGCACTCCAGACTCTAGCTGCACACACACACACACACAAGATTACATTCAGAGAGTCATTTTTGTGTGTGTCTAAGTGTGTGTCTAAGTGGGTATGTGTGTGCGGTACTTACTGGGTATTTCTCCAGGGAGTCAGTAAGTAAAGCATCTCCAAAGATGGACCGGCAATACTCTGCCATCTTGGCCTGTTGCTTGAGCCTGTGGAGCGGTTCATTCAAGGGTCAGGCTTCAGTCGGTCTCGTGTTCGTTTGAAAGGTGAGAGGTCGAAGGTGACTTACGAGTCAACGTGGTTCTCGAAGGACAGGATGACAGGGAAGGGGGAGGTCTTGAAGGCACACTCAGCAATGGCCTCTATCACTTCCTGGTTTCGAAACAGGGGAGAGTTCAATGGGACAAGGGATGTGTGTGCTTGTGTATGTGTGCGTCTGTGCTTGTGTATGTGAGTGTTTGTGTATGTGCAGGGCCGGTCCTAGGCATAGGCGGCACAGGCAGCTGCCTAGGGCGGCATCAAGAGGGGGGCGGCAAATTCCGAAGTTCATCCATTAACCACCAGCAGATGGCGCCAAGTCACATATCCGTGTTGCGGTTGGGGGGCGGCACCCCGATTTGCGGGGGGCACATCTCGCCTAAGGCGCCGAATGTGCTAGGACTGGCACTGTGTATGTGTGTGGATGTGTGTTTGTGGACGTGTGTGCATGTGCGCGCTTGTATGTCCATGCAGGTGTGTCCATGCAGGTGTGCGTGTGCGTGCATGAGCACCTTAAAGCAGATTTCCGAGGTCATGGTGAAGCCATGCGTGATGACAGGCTCCTCCTCGGCGGTGCGTCCCTTCCAGCAGTCCAGCTCCACACAGCGACAGCCAGCCAGCATCACCTGACGATACATCTCCACAGAGGAGCTACCTGCTAGCTGACCAGCTGAGGACACACACACACACACACACACACACACTGGGCTTACACACTCATCTCCGCCTATGTGTGTGGGTGTGTATGTTGTGTGCTTGCATGTGTGTGTGTGTGTGTGTGTGTGTACCTGTGAGGTAGGTGTTGTGTGAAGAGTTGATGAAGTAGTGAGACAAGGGGAAGCTCATGTCTTCGCTCTGGTCCAGCTTCTCCGGAGGGATGACGCCGTTCTCGTCGCTGACGAGGTACCTGCTGAAGCCCTCTACGGAGATCTCACCTACAACACACGCGCACACAATTACACAATGAAACGGAATCACAATCTGCTTGACGGTGCCTGTGCGTGTGGGTGTGTTCATACCTTTTCTGAGCAGGTGGTGGTCAGGTTCGTATCTCTCCATCAGGGTTTGGGTCTGGGAAGGCCTCAGAGGGGGGTACAGGATCTCATTCAGCCGGGGGTCTCTCTGTCTGTTGTTGATCACCTCAGTCATCTGGTCGACTGTCATGTAGCTGCCCCGGGCACCCCTAGAGGAGGGAGGGACACCATGACCGGGGAGGGAGGTGGGGAGAGGGGTGGGGGGAGGGGAGAGATAGAGAGAGAGAGTAGTGGGGAGAGAGGCGGTGGAGTGGGGACAGGGGAAAGTGAGAGAGATGGAGAGAGAGAGTTATGGGGAGAGATAGATAGATAGAGATAGATCGATAGACTGACAGATATATTTGGACATATCATTTGAAGATGGGACCCCCCCCATAAAATGCTCTTCTGGCTGTGCCCCTGGTGTGTGTGTCTTAGGAAGGGTGACAAGATTCTGACGATGAACGGGGTGAGTCTGCAGGACATCACACCAGAGGGGTTTGCAGGCAGAGAGAGAGAGAGAGAGAGCGAGAGAGAGAGAGAGAGCGAGAGAGAGAGAGAGAGAGAGAGAGAGAGAGAGAGAGAGAGAGAGAGAGAGAGAGAGAGAGAGAGAGAGAGAGAGAGAGAGGGTATAGGTCAGACTTACTGCAGACTGAAGACCTGACTGAGTTCTGGACGAGGACAGATATTGGCCAGGAAGGTTCTATAGACTTCCGGAGTAAAGTCTTCCACATTAATGGAGTCTCCCTGCACAGGCACATTTGGAATCACATTAGTACTGGTGTGTATGATTGTGTGGATGTGTGTGTGTGTGTTTGTGTGTGTGCACCCATGCAAGTGTGTGTTACCCTTCCAGATGGAAGTTGGCAGCTCTCCAGGGCAGTCTCCACCCTCTTCCTGTCAGCTGAGAACATTCGTAGCATGCTGGGTAAACAACGGGAACCAATCACATCACACGCTCTAAAAGAATGAGCTAATCACATCACATCACACACTGTAGAACAATAAGCCAATCACATCACACACTGCAGAGTAAAGAACCAAGTCACTCACTTCTTGACTGGGATCCGCCCCTCAGTGCTTTGCTGCAGGGTCAGCTTGGTGTAGCTGGGACAGAGAGACAGGCCTCAGAGCATAAGTCACAGTGACACCTGTTACACTGCACTTATCTCTGTGTTAGAACTGTTGAGTGACCGTGTGTTAAGGTTTGCGGCTAGCTGTGTGTTCACTGTGTTAGGGGCTAGCTGTGTGTTCAATGTGTTAGGGGCTAGCTGTGTGTTCAGTGTGTTAGGGGCTAGGTGGGTGTTCACTGTGTTAGGGGCTAGCTGTGTGTTCACTGTGTTAGGGGCTAGCTGTGTGTTCACTGTGTTAGGGGCTAGCTGTGTGTTCAGTGTGTTAGGGGCTAGGTGGGTGTTCACTGTGTTAGGGGCTAGCTGTGTGTTCACTGTGTTAGGGGCTAGCTGTGTGTTCACTGTGTTAGGGGCTAGCTGTGTGTTCACTGTGTTAGGGGCTAGCTGTGTGTTCAGTGTGTTAGGGGCTAGGTGGGTGTTCACTGTGTTAGGGGCTAGCTGTGTGTTCACTGTGTTAGGGGCTAGCTGGGTGTTCAGTGTGTTTGGGGCTAGCTGTGTGTTCAGTGTGTCCCTAGGCAGACTCACGCTTTCTCCAGGCTGGCCTCTCTGTTCAGGTTGTGGCTCAGAAGGTTTGATGCCAGAGAAAACAGATGCTCCGCCCACTCCTTCACACACAACACACAGTAGAAGACATCTCTGTGTATGTGGAATCAGGACACGTGTACATGTAAATGTGTGCATATTTGTGTGTGCACGTCTAGATGCTTGTGTGTAAATATTTGTCTATGATTGTGTTTGTTTCAGCGCGTGCGGACATATTTCTGTCTGTGTGTGTGTGCGTGTGTGTGTGTACCGTGGCATCCTCTTCCTGCAGAGCCATGAAGGAGAGGTACGTGATGTTGACCATGTCCGGTCCAGTCACCACGGTCAACATGCGGTTCTCTATTCGACCAGCCAGGTTGCCCACATCCAACAGCTCCCTCAGTTTAGCCTCCTAAGAGGGAGGGGGAGAGAGATGGGGGTTGGAGGAAGTGGGGGTGGTGGAAGGGGAGAAAGAGGGTATGGGGTAGGAGAAGGAAGAGAGGGGAAAGGGGAGGTAGAGGGGTGGTGGGGGGGGGGAGGCCGAGAGGGAAGGGGAGGGGAGGGGAGGAGATGGAGGGGGAGACAGAGGGGATGGGGGAGGAGATGGAGGAGAGGGGAAAGGGGGAGAGGGGAAATGAGAGAGGGGTGGTGAGGGGAGGGAGGAGCATGAAAGGAGATATAAGGAGAAGGGGGGGATGAACATAGAGAGGAAGGCATGGCGATTGAATTCCCTTCGCAGCACATCAGTCCGGATAACTCCCCTAGCAACACAGTGAGGTGACCTCCATCTAGTGGCCATGTGCCAGCATGTCAGCTAAGGTCTCAGTGGGGGGTCTCCACTCTCCTGGATGGTGGAGTTCTGAATCACAGGTTTCTGAACAGGTAAACCTCTCAGGCTGCGTCCCGAGAGCAGGGTGACAGATCATTAACAGTTGTCCACGAGAGAGCTGGGACGTCAGAACCATCGACCCACTAAGACGACGTTTCGTTCAGGGACCAGTTCGACCACCGTAGTGTTCAGGGAGCAGTGGAACCCCAGCCGGGCTGGGCTTGGTTGGGGTTTGCAGTCGTTACCTTTGGTGTCTTGGTGCTCTTCCCCGTCCGGACGTCCTTGATGTGGGTTATGTCCAGCAGCTCCGTCTCCTGCATCACACAGGAGGGCAGAGAAGGGTGGAGGGACATCGAGAGGAACGGAGAGAGAGAGAAACGGAGATGAAGGGATGGGGGAAGGGGGAGGGAGGTCAAGGAGATGGACTTCGTCTCGGTGGTTTCGTCTCTCTGAGGATCGTTGAGCCTCGTCGGACGGAATACAGCTCAGTCCGGGGACTTTTGTGTTTGTGTGTTCGTGTATGTGTGTTACCTTGTGTATTTGTGTGACTTTTGTGTTTGTTTGTGTGTGTGTGTTACCTTGTGTGTTGTGTGACTTTTGTGTGTGTGTGTGTGTGTTACCTTGTTCTGCTCTGTCCAATGCAGGTAGTAACCATGAGGATCCACCTTCATGGTGACCGGAGTCGCTGAGGACAGATCCTGCAGAGGGAAACCAGGAATTGATGAGGCACTTTACACACAAACGCGCGCACACACACACACACACGCAGACACGCACAAACAGATACGCACACACAGTCAACACACACGCAAACGGCCACACTCTTATATTCTGTCTCTGTTTGGAGGTGGAGCATCTTGGCTATACTCAAGGAGAGATTTAAGCCATGCCAGTTACCATAGCAACATGCTAGCACATTTCTCTATTTCACTTCACTGTGCTTCAGCATACCAGCACACACAATTACACACACACACACTTACACACACGCACAATGTAGCGATGCGAACAAAGCACAGGCGCACACAGAAAAACCCACACACACCTGAATGGGTGGTTTGAACAACAGGTGAATAGGCAAGAGAATGGGAGAAGATAAAGGAAAAAAAGAGAGGAGAGGAGAAGAGGAGAGAAGAGAAGAGAGGAGAGAAGAGAAGAAAAGACAGGAGAGGAGAAGAGTCATACTCACGTCGTCCCATTTCATAAAGCTGGTTCCTGTGCTCAGCGTGGGGGGGACGGTGGGGGGCTTGAGCAGCAGAGCATGGACCCCGGGCTGAGCGCCTGCCATGGACACACACACTCACACACACACACACACACACGCTCTCTCTTCCAAACCGACTCAACCTGCTCGCCACGCTCTCTCTCCCACTTTCTCCCTCTTGTCTTTGCCTGTCCTCCTCTCCTGTTCCTCTCCTCCTTGTCCTTCCCGCAAGACCTCTCCTTCCTGCTCTGGAGGAACAGCAGTATGAGCTGCGGCTGCTCGCCCGGATCTGATCGCTACCGACACGCACCGAGACGGAGACAGATGCGCACAGGGTGGGAGGCGGTGCACGTGTGTGCGCGTGCGGATGCGCGCGCGGCGTGTCTGTGTAAAGCTGTGCCTCCACAAACTGACTCATCTCGGACATGCGCACTGTACCAGCGCCCTCTAGCGCTTCCCACGCACACACACACACGCGCACACACACACAGAGAGAGAGAGAGAGAGAGAGAGAGAGAGAGAGAGAGAGAGAGAGAGAGAGAGAGAGAGAGAGAGAGAGAGAGAGAGAGAGAGACGTGAAAATTACACATATGGCATGTCACAGAACGGATCGTTTAAGCGGAAAAGTTAAGGAACACACGCGCAAAAATCCATCACAAATGAACTTGGAATAAACAGCTCCCCACCTCCCGCAGACAAACACACCATGTCAACTCTTCTGAACAGACATAGAGCCCTGCCACATGGCTAACCCCGTAGATGTCAGACCCCACAGCTGGAAACCCACCTCCTCAGCCCACAGGCAGAAGGAAGAGGAGAGACGGATGGGAGGGCAAACGAAAGGGAGCTAAGACAGGGGACGTGGGAGAGGACAGGGGACGGAGGGAGGGGACGGAAGGGGAGGGCAGGATGAGGACGGGTTGTCGGACGGATGAGAGGTGGAGGGGAGGAAAGGAGCAGAGAGGGAGGAGGAGAGAGGGGACAGGAGAGCGGAGGAGATGGAGACAGGAGAGAGGAGGATGTTATGTAAGCGTGGGAGTGGGAGGCCCAGTGCTATTTCAAGCCTGGAGAGGAAGGCTGAGACTGGAGAGAGGCGTGTGTGTGTGTGTGTGTGCGTGCGTGCGTGTGTGTGTGTGTGTGTGCGCGTGTGTGTATGTCTGCCTGTGTGCATGTGTAACCGGTATGGGTGAAGTCAAATATCTTATACAACCATGTATCTGATATTATATATATGATCAACTCTGTTGTATAATCAGCTTGAGCTATGGCTTGTAAAGTTTAGAGCTGAACTTCACTCTGTTCAACTCACCTTCACATCCTAGTTCCTATTTCCTAAGCATCATTCCTATATGCAAACCTGACCCATAACCCTTAAGTCTCACCCTCACACCCTTGAAACAGCACCAGGTGTCCATGGGTTCATCTTCACCTGAACAGCATGCTCCTCCCCAGGTAACAGGATGTCCCTCCCCCGTGTAGCAACATGAGTGGCGGTAAAACCAGCGAATCGACCACATCTCTCTCCCCAATCCACAACCACACGCACTCACACACACTGCTTCGCATACTTTGTTCCGGGGGTTCAAAGTTTACAGCGACAAGCTGGCCGCCCTGCGTCTGTGTTAAACATTTAACGTGACAGCAACACACACACAAACACACACACAAGCACACGCACACAAACACACACACAAACACACACTGACTTGACCCTCCACCTCTCTTTCACTGTATCAATGATTGAACTGCTCAGCTGAGGGAGAGAGAAAAACACGGGGTCAGACAAACACTCTGACCCTCGATGTGTATGCCACCTTATCTGTGAGAGCGCAGCAGCGTGTGTGTGTCTGAGAGGGAGGGCGGCCATGTCGGAGCCCCTGGTGTGCGTGAGCGACTATGAGCTTCAGGCTAGGAGAGCTCTCCCCAAGGCTGTGTTTGACTACTACTGCTCAGGAGCCAACGAGCAGGAGACGCTAGCTGACAACACGGCTGCCTACTCCAGGTAACACACACACACACACGCTCACACACACATGCTCTCACACACACATGCTCACACACACACACACGCTCACAAACACATGCTCTCACACACACATGCTCACACACACTCACACACGCTCACACACACATGGTCACACACACATGCTTATACACACACGTACGCATACACACATGCTCAAGCACACACATACTCTCACACACACACACATGCTCACACACACATGGTCACACACACCTATACACACTCGTCACACACACACACATAGCTTCTGGTTGAAGGTTCCGGTACCCTTACAACAATAACACAACTTAGGGAGTGTGTCATATCTAGTCCGATCCAGTTATGACTGCAAATGACCTTGTTATTGACTCCCACCATTTTGCTAGAGTGTACACAGCTGTGCTACGTCGTGTGTTTGCCTGAGTGTTGGTGCACTTGGCTGTGTGATGTTGGCAGCTGATGTTCAGGAGACAGAGAGGGTCGTCTGTTAATCGCAAGGTTGGCGGTTCGATCCCCCATTCCTCCAGGACATGTGTGAAAGTATCCTGGAGCGAGACACTGAACCCCAAGTTGCTCCTAACGGTCAGTCCAGGGCCTTCCATGGCAACGCCGTCGGTGTGTGGGTGTGAATGGGTGAATGAGAGTCAAAAGATTGACAGCGTTTGAGTGCCTGCTGAGGTCGGAAAGAGCTACATAAATGCAGTCCATCTACATTTCTTAGATGTGTTGTTTGGGCATTCTACCGGAGGCTGCAACACATATGGTCTCTCTGAGTCATAGCGCCCCAATTTTAGTGTCTAGAGAAGCTGAAGTTGTTCGGGAACTTTTCTTTCGTCTTCTTCTAAAGAATGTCCATATCCTCCTGTGTCATTCCTTTCGCTCAGTCAGTCACATGGGCCCTGCCGACTCGGGCTTCCCTCAAGCCCACCCACTCAATTGCCAACAGCAAAGAAAATCTTTCAGCTAATCATTTTCAGTGTCAGGGGCTTTCACGTCTCACTATGACACTGCTGATGTGGTTGGGCAACCCTCGAGGGTTAGTTAGGGTTCGGTTTGTTCGACTGAGGGTCAGGTAAGTTAACGATGGTGACCTGTGATGTCACTGTTTCAACAGTGTTCATGCAGATGTGGCTTTTTCAGCATCTTGGTGGTACACACACTCTTGCACACACATCCTCTCTTGAACACACACACATGTACATACACACACACACACACACACAGAGCAGCAGGAACTAGAGGTTAATGATTGGTTCTGACCTTTCAGCTGAGGGTAATATTCTCTATCTCATGCACACACACACACACACACTCTCACACACAGATGCCTTTCCACTGAAAGTGTGTTTTTTGTGTGTGTGTGTGTGTAGATGGCGTCTGCTTCCTCGAGTGTTGAGGGATGTTTCCAGGATGGACCTGTCTGCCAGTGTCCTGGGTCAGCCAATCAGCATGCCCGTGTGTGTGGGCGCCACGGCAATGCAGAGGATGGCCCATCCTGAGGGGGAGACTGCTACTGCTAGAGGTACACACACACAAACACACACATACACACGCATACACACACACATACACATTTACGCCCCCACATCCACGTAGGAACACACACACATGCACACGTACACACTTACACAAACACACACACAGTTGAATACGTAAACGCACGCACAGGCCCCTGCAGGGTGTGTTTGTGTTTCCCAGCATGCCGAGCGGCGGGGACCGGGATGATGCTGAGCAGTTGGGCCACCTCCACCATAGAGGAAGTGAGGTCGTCGGCGGGCGAGGGCCTTCTGTGGATGCAGCTGTACATCTATAAGGACCGCGACCTCACCCTGTCGCTGGTCCGCCGCGCCGAGGAGGCCGGCTACAAGGCCATCTTTGTCACCGTGGATACGCCCTACCTCGGCAAGCGGCGCGACGACGTTCGAAACCGCTTCAAGCTTCCCTCACACCTCAGGTACATGCCCCGCAGGATCGGAGCGTTCCTCCCCCCAAAAAGGTGGGCGGGTGGATTCAAAGAAAAAACGGTCTTGTGTGTCTACGTGCATGCGTTTGCAGGATGTCTAACTTTGCGTCGGCGGAGCTGGCGTTCTCCAGCGAGGAGGGCTACGGGGAGGACAGTGGGCTGGCTGTGTACGTCAGCCAGGCCATAGACCCCACCCTCTGCTGGGAACACATCGCCTGGCTCAAGGCTCACACACACCTCCCCGTGGTCGTCAAGGGCGTCCTGAGTGGTGAGACGCACTTACACTCACACACACACGCACGTAGACACATGTACACATCGGGCCGAGCTCTTATGTAGACACACACACACACGCGTCTGTCTAAGCACTCTGTCTACAGCTGAGGATGCACTGCAGGCTGTTCAGTTTGGGGTGGATGGAATCCTGGTGTCCAACCATGGAGCCAGACAGCTAGATGGTGTTCCTGCCACGGTGAGTGTGTGTGTGTGTTTGTGAGTGTGTACGTGTGTACTGTCTATAACAGTAGCAGGACAGGTGGGCTGTGTACTAAACAGGCTGTTCTGTTCGTTTGTGTGCGTGTGTGTGTGTGTGTGTGTGTAGCTGGATGTGCTGGAGGAGGTGGTGGCAGCAGTAGCAGGCAGATGTGAGGTGTACCTGGATGGAGGGGTGCGCAGGGGGACAGACGTACTGAAGGCTCTGGCACTCGGGGCAACCGCCGTGTTCCTGGGCAGAGCCGTTCTCTGGGGGCTCGCCTGCCAGGTGGGATTGTTGTGTGTGTGTGTGTGTTGAGATGCACACACATACAAATCAATATTGAGTATTGATGTGTATGTGAGTGTGTGTTTAGTTTATATCACGTGTATAAGTGAGACTGTGTGCGTGTGTGTGAGTAGTTGATATTATGTGTGTGTGTGTGTGTAGTTGTTATTATGTGTGTGTGTTTGTGGTTGATGTTATGCGTGCGAGTAAAAGTATGCGTGTGTGAATGTAGTTGATATTATGAGTAAGAGCGTGTGTGTGTGTGTATGTGTGTGTGTGTAGTTGATATTATGTGTGTTTGTAAAAGTGTGCGTGTTGTATTAGAACTGGATCAGTCCTCTTGGTGTTCCGGGAGCTAGTCTGGTTGTTGCCTAGATACAGGGATGAGCTGTGTTCGCAGCTGGTTAGAGCCACGCCAACTAATGATGCTGACGTTGGTGTGTGTGTGTGTGTGTGTGTGTGTTGACAGGGAGAACAGGGAGTCACAGACGTACTGGAACTTCTCAGAGACGAGCTTCACCTGGCCATGGCCCTGGCAGGTAACCTTGACCAATCACAGGGACAGGGGGAGTGCATGGTTTGCAGGTGCAGCTTGCAGGTGCGTTCAGCAGGGGGAGTTTATGCCCTCCCAGATCTTCTCCTCCAGCGTCAGTGCTCACAGACTGCGAGGGATGAGCAATGACAGTGATTGACAGGAGGCTAAAAATACCTGCTCGGCGCTGAGGCTGGGGCGGAACTTGTGGTTAGAGCTAGGCGGTTGGGGCTTGGAGTTAGGGCTAGAATCAGAATGCTTCCTTTGGTCACCTGTCAATCATGCACTCTTGCTAAAAACTGTCGGCCTACCTTTACAGTGTATCTGTCTGTTCCTATGTACCAGTCTGTCTGCCTAACTACCTGTCTGTCTGCCTTACTACCTGTCTGTCTGTCTGACAACATGTCAGCCTAACTACCTGTCTGTCTGCCTTACTACCTGTCTGTCTGTCTTACAACATGTCAGCCTAACTACCTGTCTGTCTGCCTTACTACTTGTCTGTCTGTCTTTCTTACTACATGTCAGCCTAACTACCTGTCTATCTGCCTATCTACCTTTCTGTCTAAGTAAATTCCTTCCTGTCTGCCAAAGTAAATTCCTTGTCTGTGCAAACTTTCAAGGCGATGGAAACTTTCTGATCCTGTCTTACTACGTCAGCCTAACTACCTGTCTATCTGCCTAACGACCTGTTTATCTGCTTCACTACCTGTCTGGCTGCAGGGTGCCGTTCTGTTGGGGAGGTGTCTCGCTCCATGGTCAGAAGAGCTCAGTTCTCCTCCAGGATGTGACCACCCAAACTCACAACAAAATGACCAAATAAAAATGAAGGATATTCATCCCTGGATGATTTTTCATATGTTCATGTACACCCCATGGACATGGTCACATGTCCCAGCCTTCCGTGGAGGAGGGCTGTGATTGGTGGGAGTCTCTTCCTGGCTCCATGCTGTTAGGTATTCTGCCAGACAGCAACGTTGACCTGCAGAGCTGGTTGCCATAGCTTCCCACTCAGTTTTTCTTCAGCATCTTCCCCACATACTTAGATGATCTTGTGACCGTCTCCTTACAAGATTATGGGGTATGTGTGTTTGTGTGTATGTGTGTGTGTGTGTATCAACCTCCTACCCCCTCCTCCCACCCCATGACATCAACATCCAGACAGGAAATACAGACTCTTGGGTTTAATCAATCATTAATTGATTCTCATGTACAAAACTGTCAATCATGTGACAATAAGATGGTTACCATGGCAACTCAGGTAAAAAAAAAAAAAAAAACAGTTTTGGACCTAAATCCATCTACCACACATACACACACTTTGCTCATCCTCACCCAACAATCACACAGTTTGTCCAAGTGGTCAGTCCGTAGGGTCCGTATTGAGTCTTTAAAAACACAGATGCGTGCGTGTGCGTGCGCGTGTGCAAAGCTCCAATAGTCAGGCTTTGCCGCATGGACAGCCCGTGTTGCCATGGTTACTTGTTAGTGTTGTTGAGCACCTCAACAGTCTTCTTGCCATAATGGTAGTAGCTGTATCCTGATGCTGCCGTGGTTACAGCGGTGATGTACCTGCAACGCAGATAAACAAAACCTATAAACACGGTGACAAAATAACCACAGGGTCATGTCTAAGGTTACAAAGGTGGCATTAGGGACTGTGTCTACAATCAGGGTTGTGCTACCAGGATGCGTGTCTAGGGTCCAGACTGTGGTACTCACCATAGGGACTGCAGATAAAAGCTGTCAGTGTAGTGGAACACAGGGGCAGCCAAGGATGCTGCACCCAGCAACAGCTGGATCGCTGTGTTGACCTGGGAACACACACACATGCACACAAACACTCAGGTTTTCAACAGTGCTGTGCAAGATCGTATCAGCAATTCGTTTTTCCCTCCAGGATAGAAGCCAGTTGCTTATGGGAAAGTATGTGTGCGTCATACCTTGCTGATTAAAGTGGGTTTGAGCTGAGCTGTGGTGTAACATGGGTTAAAGAACCGACTGAGTGTCACCTGGGAGAGAGAGAGAGAAGAGAGAGAGAGAAGAGAGAGCACAACAGACATATACGCAGATTCAGAGCGAGATACATCTCTAACAATCCAACAAGGCGTGTAGTACCAGTTTGTGATCTGTCTGTCACTGACCCATCTCGAGCACTTCATTGAATGGGAGAAGGGAAGTGTGTGTGTGTGTTGGGTCAGAGGCTCACCGGGGGAGGCACGGTCTTATAGCGGACGTAGAAGACAGCAGCGATCAGAGCTATATCTCTGGAGATGACCAGGGCAGTGAGGGGAGCTGACACACAAACAGATTACTGACAGCATCTAAACAACACTGAAACATTGGAAAATAGACCGGCCACTAAACGGTTGCACACACCTGGTATGATCTGGGCGTAGGTTAGACTGATATAGAGCACACTGATCAGGATCTTATCAGCCAATGGGTCGAGCGCGCTGCCCAGAGCAGACTTCTGATTGGGCCAGGTCCTGGCGATATAGCCATCCAACTGAAGAGGGGACACAAGTAACATGACCCGGTCAGTTTGGCTCTGTTCCAGCTGGTGTGTGGGTGTGTGTGTGTGTGTTCCACCTGGTGTGTGTGTGTGTGTGTGTGTGTGTGTGTGTGTGTGTGTGTGTAGGTGTGTGTGTGTGTGTGTGTGTGTGTGAGAGAGTTAGTTACAAGGTCGGTGGCTCCCGCCAGTAGGAAGAGAGCGAGGGAGAGGTGGAAGTGTTGCTCGGTGATGAGGTAACCAAGCACCGGGGCGAGCAGAATCCGACACACACACAGCAGGTTAGGGATGGTCCAGGGGTTCTCGTACTGGAACACAACACCACAGGTATAGATGCTACAGTCTGTATTACCAAGGAAACTGAAAGTTAGTCTTAAAGTATGAAGAAATATTTTTTGCACCCCTATAACACATGCAATCTTCCTACCAGTTCCTTGAACTGGAACAATCCCTGTCCCGGCACCTGCGGGGAGTCAGTATCCGTGTTGCTCAAGTCTTTACTTGGTGTTTTTTCCGCTGGTGGCTGGCTGGGATTGCCACTACTGAAGCCACGACAACCCCGCGGTACCCCGGAGCTGAGCGGCGATAAACGCACTCCGAGCAGATTGTGAGCAGCCTCATCGCCCCTGGGCTGAAACCTCAAACTGAAACCCGCGGAGGGCGGGACGCTGCTGGGTAGTGTCCTTTGGTGACCTTTCCCGTTTGAGTGTCCTGTTACACACTCGAGTGGACATGGTGCAGCCAGGTGTCGAAAAAGCTCCGGGGCATGACTTGGACTGTATGTGTAGCCGGACCACTGTACTACCGAGGCAATTCTGTGCTTGAGTTTATGAAGCCACCACAACTCCCTCGAACAATCCGCAGGTGTGTGTTTCTGACGCCATGACGCGGGGGTTGCTCTGCACACACTCGCATAGCGCGTCGCTACAGCGCAGTTTACACTCGCTACGTGCCCTCTTGCACACACCACTAAGGAACTTTTACAAATAGACAATAACATTGCAAGCCGCGTACAGTATGTAAACGACTAACAAAGCACATCTACCGTTGGCGTCTTGACCTTGTTGTCACACCACTGTATGATGCTATTCTCATATTGTCGGTTTCCTCGTCTTTAAGCAGGAGGCATTTTCGCGTGTTCCATATTGCCGTATTCCGAGACTGTCAGTGTTTTACGGCGTCGTAATGTACGGAGGCGGGGCTTACCGCTAATCACTGGCTTACACTGAGAAGCGAATAATAATTTCTACTTTACATCTAGGGAATGTATAGTCTTAATTTTGTTGTAAATCGTATACTACAGACGGTCAAACCCAAATCTCAATTCTCTATAATTGTCTAAACCTAGTTCCCACATGGTTGACAGTGGATCCACATAATGTGATGTAGGCACCAGAATAAAGACAGACAGAAACTTTGACAAACTTTAATGAACAAGTACACATTACCTTAGGTAGGAAGACCTACATACACACAAAACCAACATACATATTTACAGACCATATATAAAAAATACCCATGGCGTCTGAGTGTGTGTGTGTGTGTGTGTGTGTGTGTGTGTCAGATGGTCTGTAGCTGATACAGCTTAGGTCCTTTCTTGAGCAGGTAGCCCTGTTCATTCAGAGCACAGATGAAGCCTTCGAAATCCACCACCTGCAACACAAACACTGGGGTTCAACAGGACACACACACACACAGAGGGAGGTCTCTGCACAAGTGCGTCAGTGACCATGCGGAAGAGAGCGTGCGTCTTTCTGCGAGGCCGAGGCGTGCGCCTGTAAGTTTGCGAGAGTGTGTGAGGGCGTTTGTGTGCGTGTGAGTGTGAGTGAGCAGCACTGCGTGTGAGTGAGCAGCACTGCGTGTGAGCGCATCACCTCGATGTGCAGGTCCCTGGCCAGGCTGCGGAGCTGCTGGAGGTCGTACAGGGTCTGGGAGCAGCGCTGGGCGTGTGTCTGCAGCGCCGTGACAAAGCGCTTCACCTTCCCCCGCTGACTCATCCCTGCCCCCAGCTGAGAACGCTCCAGATCCAGACCCCCGGCACCGTCCGCATAGGTGTCTGCCAGACTAACACACACGCACGCACACACACACAGTTAGAAAGGGCATGAAGAAAAGTGTGTGTGTATGAGTATGCAGACGTGTGTGTGTGTCTGTGTGTGTGTGTGTGTGTGAGAGTATCTTACCTGTGTTTCATGATCTCCACCACATCTTCAGCATCACTCCTGGTAGCAGTCTCTCTCAGTTCCAACCTGGCCCGGGCCTGAACACACATACACACACTGTTTGTATGAGCGCGCGTGTGCGTGAGCGCATGCCAGCATGCGTGTCTGGGCCGGGAGCGTGCATACGAGTGCGAGCGTGTAACGTGTGTGTGTGTGTCTGCGTTCTGTGTACGTGCGTGTGTGAGTCTGCGTATCTGTGTACGTGTGTGTGTGAGCGTGATGTGTACATGTGCGCGCGTGCGTGGACTGACCTCAGTGAGGCGGATGAGGGACTCCAGCTGGCGTGTGGTGATGGGGGTGGAGTCGGAGGAGTGCGTCTGGGAGCGCAGCGTGAGGTAGAAGGCCTGCAGCGTCTTGGCAGCCTCGACGGAGAGGGAGGGCTGGACGTACAGGCGGGCGTACGACACGTACTTCCTTAACAGAGAGGCTGGGATGGGGTCCACACACTCCCCCGGGGGAACCTGAGACACACGCACACGTCATGTCCATTTGTGTGTGTGTGCTTAAAAGCATATCTGTCCTGATGTGAGAATATGTCCTCACAAATTTGTGATGTGTGTGTGTATGAGCGTGTGTGTGTGAGTGTGTGTACCTCCAAGCGGTCGGAAAGGGGTGTGTCTGAGGGCTCCAGTAGAGAACTCTGTTTGCTGCCTTTCCCCCTGGTTACCATGGCGCCTGCGGCCCCGCCCCGCCCCACCCGCGTTGCCATGACATGCTCCGACAGGCGCCGGTCATGTGACTCGTCTGGGATGTCGAGCAGCAGGAAGACCAGGTCAAACCTAGATAGCAGAGCACTGCCCATCCTGCACACACACACACACACACACAGAGTTAGGTTAGGGCAGTGGTTCTCAAACCTGTCCTCAGGGACCACCTGTCCTGCATGTTTTAGATGTTTCCCTGCTCCAACACACCTGATTCAAATGAATGGGTCGTTATCTAGCTCTGTAGAAGCCTGGTAACGAACATGCATTTGAAACAGGTGTGTTGGAGCAGGGAAACATCTAAAACATGCAGGACAGGTGGTCCCTGAGGACAGGTTTGAGAACCACTGGGTTAGGGTGTGGATCTGAGGTTACCGTGTGTGTCTGATGGTGCCTCAATTTAGTGTGTTTGTGTATCTGAAGTACATGTGTGTGCTGGAGTGTTTGTGTTGTTCGCGTGTGTGTGTCTGAGGTTATGTGTGTGTGTATGCCTGAAGTGTATGTGTGTGTGTGTCTGAAGTGTGTGTGTGTGTACCGGAGGTTCTCAGCCACAGTCCTGGCCTGGTTGTAGTGTCCTCCAGCAGGGTTGGCAGCAGCGAGGATGGAGGTGCGGGCCGGCAGGCAGCACACCAGACCAGCCTTGGCCAGACTCACACTCTGCTGCTCCATGGCCTCCAGCAGAGCCTGCTGCTGCTGCCCCAGCTTGTCAAACTCATCGATGCAGCACAGGCCTGCACACACACACACACACACACAGACATACACATATAAAAACACACACATGGACACAGACAGACCAACCCACTGGAAGTTAGATCATTTCTTGGCCCTAACCACAGAAATCCTGTCGGAACAGAAAAATACAATAAAAGGTCAAATGCTAGGCTAGGTGCTGTGAGAGAGGGTGTGTGCGTGTGTGTTGGACTTCCTACCCTGGTCCCCCAGCACCAAGGCCCCAGCCTCCAGAGCGTAGTCCCCAGAGCCAGCCTCCCTGGACAGGGTGACGGTCAGCCCCGAGGTGCTGGTGCTGTTCCCACACACGTAGATCCCTCTGGGGGCCGCGTTACACACCGCCTAGACACACACACACACACACACAAGCACACACACAGACACACACACACACACACACACAGATTAGAGGTCAAACCTGTGTGCTCCTGTGTGTTTGGGTTGGTATGCACAAGAAGTGTGCGTGACTGAGAACTGCGTGCGTAGTGTCCGTGAATGAGACGAGTGTGCCAGACAGTGTGTGTGTGTGTGTGTGTTACCTGCAGCATCTGACTCTTGCCCAGACCAGGGTCCCCCACCACCAGTATGTGAGGGTCACCTCTCACAGGAATCCTGTTCTTATCATCCACATGCTTCTGACAGCCTCCAAACAGAGCCAGCGCCAGCCCTGCCTTCACCAGCTACACACACACACACACACAGTGACATCCTTTCTCATGTGTTACTCTACACAGAACACTAGACACACTTTGTTGACAGTGACAGTGCACAGACACATGCATAAAAAATACACACACCTAGTTCCACACACACACAAATACACACACCTAGTTCCGCACACACACAAATACACACACCTAGTTCCACACACACACAAATACACACACCTAGTTCCACACACACACAAACACACCCACCTAGCTCCAGACTTACCAGGTGTCCGTAGATGGCAGGACAGAGAGAGCTGCAGGAGAAACAAAGGTTAGCCTTGTATCAAGCTGAGCCTCAGCAGTTCAGTGTGTGTGTGTGTGTGTGTGTGTGTGTCATACTGCACGATGAGCCTCAGCAGGTCAGGCTGGCTCTGGATCTCCTGGATAGCATAGAGCTCCTTCAGAGAGAACTCCGCCCCCTGGACTCCTGGGCCCGCCTCCCTCTGGCCCTTGCTGTTACTGACGGAGTTGGCCTCAATGTAGAGCAGGAACATGCACTTGTCCTTACTGCCTCTGCTGCTGCCTGCACACACACACACACACAGGGTTCGCACCAGTCGCAACAGTAAACATTTACATTACATTTACATTTTGTCATTTAGCAGACGCTCTTATCCAGAGCAGTAAGTACAGTAAGTACAGTACAGAACAGTAAGTACAGGGACATTCCCCCGAGGCAAGTAGGGTGAAGTGCCTTGCCCAAGGACACAACGTCATTTGGCATGGCCGGGAATCGAACTGGCGACCTTCAGATTACTAGCCCGATTCCCTAACCGCTCAGCCACCTGACTCCCGTAAACAACAGTAATGTGTGTTGATATTGTGTGTGTGTGTTGATATTGTGTGTGTGTGGATACCCTCTTCGTTGCTGACACGGACAGTGCCAGTGATGGTGACGGTGTCTCCGGGGACACAGCTGTCACACAGATCCTGGGCCAGCTCGCACTCCACCGTCCTGGGGATACGGCCCGCCTCCCGCTGCTCTCCTCCAATCAGCTCCTGCACCCTGGGGAGAGTGACGGCATGCTCTGGGTGCTGCTGAAGGTGTCGTGTAGAGAGAGAGAGGGTGTCGTGGCGAGAGACATAGGGAGTGTATGGTGCAGAGAGGGACGAGAAGTGTGTACTTATGTACTTGATAGTCTGCCAGTCCACTGTCTGGGTGAGGGGAGAACTCCTGTTAGGGGTGAATGAGCGACTCCTACACTCTGGCTGGACGCACTGTGGAAACACACGCACACACACACACATTACTATGATGTCTGCAGCCACTGCAGGGTGAGCTGCGTGGGCGTGCACGTGCGTGGGCGTGCACGTGTGTGCGTACCTTGGTGGGCGTGGTGAACTTGCCGTGGGGCAGAGGGAGGGCGTGCGTGTGCGTGCAGCCGTTGCAGGTGAAGGCCAGGCGTGTGCAGAGGGGCCGGATGTTGCTGACTCGGACCACGGTGCCCCGGATACACACCAACCTCCCAAACACACTGGCACGCAGAGTCCTCAACGGGGTGAGGGGCTCGTAGTTATACAGCCTGGGGGGTCCGCCACACACACACACATCATATACACACACACATAACATAACACACATTTTATACACAAACAAGGAAGTGTTTGAGGGCAGGGGGGGGCATCTCACCTGGCACTGATGTGGGGTATGTTAATGATGGGCGTGGCTCCTCTGGGAAGCCCCTCCCCCTGCAGCTCTGCAGCGTGTCTCTCCAAATCAGCCGTCAGAACCTGAAACACGCCGTGACCAGCTACAGCACAGGTGTGTGTAAGTGTGTGTGTGTGTGTGTGTGTAAGTGTGTGTGTGTGTGTGTACCTGGTGAATAGCCAGCCCTAGACAGTTGAGGGTGGTCTCAGGTTGTTCTCTCAGCTGATTGGTCAGGTCCGGCAGGGCAGCACACACCTGCTGGTTCTGTACCAGATCCTTGAAGTCCACCAACACACTGCCCTGTCTCTCTATTTCATCCTACACACAGACACACACACACACAAAGCATTATACATTTCACAGATGTCACTGAGTTGCTTGTTAGCTTGTTTTCACGCTCACGGGCACTCCAAAGTCAGCTACACCACTTCAAAGCAAGCTAACGCTCTCTTTCTCTCTCACACACACACACACGTAAAATAACCTTATCATAGAGGTGCATCTGAGAGGTGAAGTACTTCTCAAACACCTTGACCCTCTCCACAAAGGGTGAACTGGCCACATACCCTGCACACAGTAGACACAGTGGACACATGGTTAAGACAGTAGAAGCACAGTAGATACAGTACTAGACAGGCAGCTTGGGCGCAGCTCTAACAGACTGTGGAGACCGAACCTTCCTTGAAGTAGAGGGCCCAGCCTTGGTATGGAGACACAGTCTGGGAGATACCTACAGCTTGGGATGGGCCTGGACAGAGAGAGAGGGGGGGGGGGGGGGGGGGGGTAGAGAGATGGTTCTGCTAACGATAGAGACAGTGGTAGTAAGAGAAAAAAAGATGCACCTCGCAGTCGCCCCTTACCTCTTTGAGCACTGAAGGGACGGGCGTTTCCTCCTCTTCCTCCTCTCCACGGTCTTCCCCTCCATCCCCCTCCTCCCCCTCCCCTCCACCCTCCTCCTCCTCTGCCCTCCCTACATCCTCTTCCTCCCCTTGCCCCCCACCCCCAGCCGCGGTGCTCCTCACTCATGCTAGACTACACTAAAACATAAAGAAACACATTGCTTTTCTCAGTTATAGTTCAAACCTACGCTATGCACTGTTTAGTATGTTTCTAATATTCTTATTTGTGTTTAATTTGCTAACAACTAGCGTTAGTTCACAACGTTTACGTCAACTTGCCAACCAGCTAGTATTACTAGCAATACAGCAGTACAGTAGCTAGGTTAGTACAAGTTAACAGAGCCAATGCCGTTAGCTGGCTAGCCTCGCTATAGTTATGTCTGACTGAAATGAATTGTCCACAGTGTCAACCTACATTGATACACGTTTCAGCTAGTTAGCTACCTTGCTGCAATTTATGATGTGGACAGCTTCTCTTGATAACGATAATGATCAGCTGTCCAACGTAAACATGCCAGTTAGAACCTTGGTCGTTGAGTTGGCTTCCCCATTCAGGTTGAGCTTTGGCGCTTCACGCTGCCTACGTGTCCTCCGTCCAATCACAGCTCTTTTTCGTAACTGACGTATAAACTGGAAACCACACGTACTTTTTTGGCAGGAGGCTTGATTCATAGTTTGGTATTTTTCAACAGAGAGCTTCCTCTTCGTCTTCAATAACAATTGTTACGGTGGGAAATACAATTGTTGTCTAGAACTTTTTTACAGGTCTGCTGATGCATTACTTCCCTTCTCCCAGCAGATGGCAGTGTTTAACCAGTTCTGTCTGCAGGGGTGTCGTGTCCGATTGTCAGTCAGCTCTCCGCAGCATCAGCACCAGCACCAGGCGCATTACAGCAAGGTCTGCAGTCGATCTGTTTCCTAGCTTCTCGCATCGATAACACATAGTCCCGATAGCGATGGACACCTCCGGTAAAGAGAAAGAGGCCATCCAGCTAATGGCGGAGGCTGACAAGAAGGTCAAGTCGTCCGGGTCGTTCCTCGGTGGCATGTTTGGGTAAGATGTTCTTGTCATGCGTCGCAGGTTTATAAGGCAAAACCGAGTTAGCTAGAGTAGCTAGCCCCCGATTCGACTGAAAATACGAGGGGGATGGGTAGGGAGAACAAACTGTATTTGAATGAACTGGCAAAATCTGGATAATAACGATTTTTTGGTTTTTACAGTGCCCACAATTAATATTTGCACATAAACTGGGAAATGTAGCCTACTGTGTGTTTGTCGCAGTATCCGGGTAGGTATGCTACGCTTATTGAATTGCGCAGCCAAACGCTGTGATGAATGACATGTTGAGGAGGCGATGCTATCAAACAGTCATGTAGGCCTGCGCTGTGTTTGTCAGCTCTCGTCCTGTTGCGAATGGAACGTATTTAACCGTGTCCGGGCCTAGCGAGTCTGGCGTGATGTGTGCCTGGGCCTACGGTGCTATTGCGAGCCTGACATGACCACGGTGCTAGCCAGCGATACTGTTGTGTGTTTCAGAGGGAATCACAAGGTGGAGGACGCGTGCGAGATGTATGCCAGAGCAGCCAACATGTTCAAGATGGCCAAGAATTGGAATGGTAGCTCGCTATCTCTCTGTCACAAGCTTCCTGTCATTCTCATTCCCTACACAAGGTGTGGTGTGTGTGTGTAGCGATGATGGTGTGTGCGTGTGTGTTTCAGCTGCAGGGAACGCTTTCTGCCAGGCTGCAAGGCTCCACATGCAGCAGCAGAATAAACTGGACTCGGCCACCAGCTTCGTTGATGCTGGCAACGCCTACAAAAAGGCCGATCCTCAGGGTGAGCACCATACACACACGAGGGCGCGCACACACACACACACACACGGACAGACTCTGTTTCTGTAATTTCGTCAATTGCCTCTTGTTCTTTCATCCATCTCTCTCCTGTCCTTCCCTACTCTCTTCTCTCCTGCCCCCATAGAGGCAATCAACTGCCTAAATGCAGCCATTGATATCTACACTGATATGGTAAGACTGACCATGTCGCCTGTGTGTATTCGTGTATGAATGTGAGGTGTTTGTGTTGAGGGTGGATGTGAGGCGTGTGTGTGTTGAGAGTGAATGTGAGGTGTGTGTGTTTGTGTTGAGAGTGGATGTGAGGTGTGTGTGTGTTGAGAGTGAATGTGAGGGGTGCGTGTGTGTGTGTGTGTTGAGGGTGGATACGTGGCACGGTATTTGACACCAATCTTACCTGTGTGTTCCAGGGCAGGTTCACCATCGCAGCCAAACACCACATCACCATCGCTGAGGTGTACGAGTCTGAGCTGGTGGATATAGAAAAGGTATGGAGACACACACACGAACAAGGTCAGACACACAAAAACACACGCACACACAGCTATACACACAGGTTAGACACACATTCTGTATACACACACACACAGGCTCAAACACGTACATGAGCAAACACACCACAATATGAACCACACACACAACAGTAGAGTGGAAACAGATATGGGACAGATGCCCTTCCCGCATGGGTGTCACGAGACTGTTTGTCTTGCTGTGGTTGTCTAGGCGATCGCCCACTATGAGCAGGCTGCAGACTATTATAAGGGGGAGGAGTCTAACAGGTGAGTCACACACGTACCTAATCCAATCAAACATGCTATCTGTATGGCTCACTGTCTATCTCTAACGGTCTCTCCCCCAATCTTTCTCTCTTGTTCTCCCTCCTTCCTCACTCCCTCCTTTCTCTGTCTCATTTCCTCTCTCTCTCTCTTACGTACTACCTCTCTTTCTCTCTCCCTCTCTCTCTCTCTCTCTCTCTCTCTTACTTTCTCTCTTTCTCTATATCTCTCTCTCTCTTACTTTCTCTATCTCTCTCTCTCTCTCTCTTACTTTCTCTCTTTCTCTCCCCATTTCTCTAGATACCTTTTCATGCTCTCTCTTTCATCTCGATTTTAATTTTCCAAGGCGTGTCAGTCTTGTCGATGTGTCTATCTGTCTGAGCCTTCTATCTCCTCTCTCATCAGTTCTGCCAATAAGTGTCTGCTGAAAGTTGGCCACTACAGTGCCCAGCTGGAGCAGTATCAAAAAGCCATTGAGATCTACGAACAGGTCTGTGTGTGTGCGCGCCTCTCTGCGTGTCCATCTGTTGTTATGTGACTACGTGGTGGTGAAACACAATAATGTGTGTGTGTGTGTCAGGTTGCCACTAATACCATGGATAACCCACTGTTGAAGTACAATGCGAAGGAGTATTTCTTCAAAGCTTCCCTGTGTCACTTCATCGTAGACGAGCTCAACGCTAAGGTACTGCTCCTAGTACGCAACACGAGGATAGCCACTGCTATCAGTAGTTATCATGTGTGTTCAAGTATTGTGTGTGGGTGTGTGTGTGTATTCCAGCTGGCCATAGAAAAGTATGAGGAGATGTTTCCTGCCTTTGCGGACTCCAGAGAGTGCAAGCTGTTAAAGGTAAACAGCGCCCACACACACACTTTTGACCAAGTTGCCATCCCCCTGACAGTGTTGCTAGGTCGATATTGCCCTTCTCTCTGGCACTCCTCCGATAACCCCTCCCCCCCTCACCCCTTCCCCTCCCGACCATGTCCCCCCACCCCCCTGCAGAAACTTCTGGATGCTCACGAGGAGCAGAACTGCGAGGCGTTCACGGAGGCTGTGAAGGAGTATGACTCTGTGTCTCGTCTGGACCAATGGCTGACCACCATGCTGCTGCGCATTAAGAAGACCATTCAGGGAGATGCTGGGGACCTCAAATAGGGAGGGAGGGAGAAAGGGAGAAAGAATAAGGGAGGAGTCATGAGAGGGAGGGGGAGTGGGTTAGAGCAGGGGGTGGGGTAAGGTTTGTGTGTCGTCGTCAGTGTAAATATACTGTTAGCTTCTAACACTCTGCATGTAACACTCACAACCTTTCCCAGACCCTCCCTGGAACATTGGACCGTCCTTCCTACAACCTTCCTACAACCTTCCTACAATCTTCCTACATCTTTCCTACATCCTTCCTACAACCTTCTCGTAATATTTCTGCATCCTCTTAACATCCTTCCTACAATCTCTCCACTGTCTTTACAATGACACTTTTTGGTTCTTGTTTCAAAGTAAGTGTTGGCCTGTACAGATTGATTGAGTGTGTGTGTGTGTGTGTGTGTGTGTGTGTGTGTGTGTGTGTGTGTGTGTGTGTGTGTGTGTGTGCGCGCGCGCGGGTGTATGAGTGAGACAGAGAGAGGAAATGAAAGGGGTGTGTGTTGTTGTGGTATTATAATAGTATAACGTTATGAGATATATATATATATATATATATATATAGGACTATGTTAAGGTCCAGTGTTAAACTTGTGTCAACGTAATGGTTCTTGTCCATCCTGTAATGTGTGATTACTGTGTGGCCACTAGGGAGCGCTCTTACACACAGTTGGAGGCTGGGGTGCACCCGAAAGATCATTTCTATAGCATCCTAATATCAAATGCATATATATCATTATTGACGTGCATACATACATTATATATTATCACTGTATCATACATAAGCATTGTTACAGTCAAATGGTAAGTGTTATATCAAGAAGATATAGCAAGATATAGAAGATTGATATGTCTGATCTATTCAGAAAGGTTTCAAGGACACTGTTACGCCTGTAAGTGGGGTTTCTGATCACATGGAGAAAGATGGCAATATTCTATTTAATTAGGTAGCTAGCTAACTGCTGGGCTAAGTATAACTTATTATTAAGTATATAGTACTTGACCAAGGTTAACTTCCTCCAAGCCTCCAGGTCGCTTGGCGACTACCCTAGTGGCTGACTGCTGTCTATGTGCTGTGCTGTCTGTGCATGTTGTCATGGTGACATATGTGGTGTTGTAAAACAGCGAGGGTCCATCCCCAATCCCCGGACCCAGAGTTGTAGTCATCCAGGTATCACGTTTGTATGGTGTATCATGTGCTGAAAAGATGTACATTAATAAAATATCTCCACACTTGACTCTTGGATTGGTTGAGGAAGTATTTTGGTGAAAACCAAATATTTTGTCACAAGCTATAGGATGCCATCTCTTCGTAGAATGATCAGGTGGCGTTTTTGGCATTATTTAATGAACGCAACGTTCGCTGGCAGCGTTTCAAACGCTTTGTGGCAGTTGGGCTTTAATTGATACGCGAGCTACCGTGAAAATTATCTAATGGAGGATTGTTTGAGATCTGACACTAACCTCCCCATACGAGTGGGAAGGTATTTGTTAAAAAAGAAATTGGAGGACGGCATTTTTAAAGCAGTGGACGCACACAGCGGACACGAAGTTGTTTGCAAGGTTATTAGCCAACTGATTTTGTATGTTCTTTGTAGCCTAATGAGCCTGATGAGTCTGATCAGCGCTTTATATTCCAGGTACTTGATTATACGCGCTACCGGGAGGCTCTGTGCATGTACTCTCAACTCCCCGCTCACCCAAACATCAACCAGGTGCTGGATGTGATTCTCGGAGAAGCGCGTTCCTTCGTCTTCTTCCCACGGAGTTTTGGGAACTTGCATGCGCTTTTACGCACTTGTCGCAGGCTTCACGAGGACACGGCAAGGATACTCTTCCGCCAGCTGGTGTCCGCGGTGGCGCATTGTCATAATCACGGACTTGTGCTAAGGGACATCAAGCTAAAAACGTTTGTGTTCAAGAACAAAGAGAGGTTTGTGTGAATTGATTGTTGAAGCACTCCTTGTCATTAGCCAGATAGTGTTAATTTGCCATTTATGTTAACTTATAGCATGTGCTTGTCTGTTTTGTGCATTTGCGTGTGTACGTGTCAGGACTGTGCTGATGTTGGAGAGTGTGGAGGATGCAGTCCTCAAGCAGGGAGTAGACTACCCCCTATCGACAAACCTTTCCCCCTACACCAGCCCAGAGATGCTGCAGGCCACGGAGGACGCTGCTGGGGGGGTGTCTGGAGCTGATAGGGGGGTGTCTGGACCCGTGTTGACCAGTACCAGGTCTGCAGATGTCTGGGCTCTGGGGGTGATGCTCCATGCCATGCTATTAGGGCGCTACCCAGAGAGGACAGGACTTACCGGAGGGGGTGTGGTCTCGCCTCATGCCCAGTGTATGATTCGCTCAGCTTTACATTCTAACCCTGCCCTCCGTCTCTCCGCCTCCGAGTTACTGACCCACCCCTGGCTCAGCTCTCAGCGACGCCCGCTCCCCACTGCACACACTCGCAGTCACACACACGACCAGACGGTGCCTACCTGACACATACGGATATACGCACCTACAGCCAGGGTGTCCCTACCTGAAAGACAATGTGCTGAATAACACAAACCCAGTCTTCTGTAGTGCTGCTGGCTGTATTTGTCTTGAGGGAATTCAAATAAAGTGTATTTTGCAGATTTCTGTAGTATTTTGTCCAAAATGTGGGTGGAACGGTCACCTGCTCAGTGTTATCGGTTTGACAGGTGCAATGAGCTGTCAGCGCATTCAATTAATCATACCTCACAGAATACCAAACAGATTTTCACACTGTTTTTTTTTGCTGCAAAGGTCATAAATATAGCTACATATGGTTCGGCATATTTTAATATTCTTAGTGCTAAACAGTAATAGAATATTCCAATATTTGAAAATAAAGTGACCAGACGTCCAAGATCCAAACTGGGAACATATCCCGAAAAATAGGGAAAAAACGGGAACATGAAGAAAAAAAATGAACAATACGTCTTCAAAAACAAAACGGGGACAGAGGTCGTTTATTTTTTCAACAAGAGACTCCGTGTCAACCTGAGTTCAGGTTGTCGATGCCAAACTGTGTCTCCTCAATGTTCCCCAAGCAGAACAACATCCTCCATTCCGAACTCCTCCCGGACGATCATCATTTACCTGCAACATATTACATGCCAACTTGAGCACGCGGTAAGCGTCCATCCTTACACATACTTTCTTGCCAGTCACCGGATGCCAGAAACTGGTTTGAAGCGGCTCTCGTGAGTCTCCCTTCAGCTCACAGTCCACCCAAGTTGGTTGCACGCTGACATTGGAGGCAAGCCCATCCATTGGTACACAAATATCACCCAAATGCACCGTGCATGCAGCTCCTCCAAAGCATGACTGACAAGGACCCTTCGAGTCTCTGGAGAGAGAGACTTGGTCAGGAAGTAAGCCATGGGAGACTTTGACTCGACTTCGACTTGACTTACATTTAGCAGACGCTCTTATCCAGAGCGACTTACAGTAAGTACAGGGACATTCCCCCCGAGGCAAGTAGGGTGAAGTGCCTTGCCCAAGGACACAACGTCATTTGGCGCAGCCGGGAATCAAACTGGCGACCTTCAGATTACTAGCCCGATTCCCTAACCGCTCAGCCACCTGACTCCCTATGTCCTTCCTTCCCAGACTTCCAATGTCCTTGTAGGCCAACCCCCATGAACACAAGAGCCTCGGTAGCAACACCGTGTTTTCTGATGAACATGGCATCCAACGTGAGTGAAACACATCCATATTGAACCTGGTCTCCCTGGCACCTTCTCTCCAGCACATCCAGCCACCGCTTGTTCAGGCCAGGCTTGGCATCCACCTATAAAAGGGTTTTGAGAAGAAGCTATTCAACGTGTCTGCATCAGTCATTTCCCAAAATTCATATCGGACAACATGAAGCCTACCTTTGTAACGTATGCGGATGTGGGAGGGGAAAATGTCGAGTCTCTCGGAGGTATTTGTATGCCTTTGGACCGTGGAGATGGAGCATGAGCGCAAACTCTCTGTAGTCCTTGGTGTACCCATGGCCCTGCTTTGCCATGAGGTCTATCTGAAGATCTGAAATGTTATGATTTATAATGAATAAGTCCCCTTAAAGATAATAAATATGGAGGGTCATCTAGAGAGTAAGAATAACACGTACATTAATTTCAAAGTGCACATTCTTTTCTTACCGGAGTAGAATTCAAGCTTCTCTTTGAGCTCTTCATTAATGAGGTTCTTTTTCCTCAAATCCCCCAAAAGACTTGTCACGGTGGTCTTTGCCCTCTTTTCTCTGGCCATGGCATTCTTCTTCTCTCGCTCCAGACTTTCCAGTCTTGCCAAGGCTTCATTGAGTCGGGTCTTAACAGCGGTAGGAGAAGCAGGCAAGGCATAGCCATGATCCTAGTAGAAAGAGGGATGAACATGGTGTGAGTAATGTTTCACTTCACAAACATCACTTTGACACCACTCGTTTATGGCCCACATTCTTTCTTATAGTTATCACGTTTCAAAGCCACTGCCAGCACTGTGTGTGTGTGTGTTTGTGTGTGTATGTCCAGGAACATTATGATATGATTTTGAAAGTAGAAATATTCACATCATTAGGCTGAGGTTGTGGAGGTGAGGTCGCCGTTTCTTGGGCATCCTGAGAGGCCACGGACATGCTTTCTTCAGCTCTTCTGGAGGTAGACGTAGTCCTGCCCTTTTCCAACTAAAATGAAGAAGCATAATACCTAATACAGTATATACATATAAAGGGATAAGTATATCACCCCGCCCTGTGATTCATAATAGAATATTTACATTTATGAATACTCATAGCCTTATGATGATACACCTACTCTTTGGAGGTGAACCGAGAAGCTGAAGACGGATGGGATAACACCATCTCGGAGTCGGATAATCTGACCCGTCCTATCAAAATCGCCCTGCTTAAAATGTTGACTGCAAAGCACTGATGAATCACTTGCGGTGAATCCTTCTCTCCTCAGAGCCACTTCCCACTTCTTCCTCATATATTTGTCCTTGGGAAACCTTCCAAATGAAAACGGAAGATTTGGGAGTCTACACAAATACATTTCAAAAAGGGGGTCAAGCTTATTTTCTTCCTTCACATTTCTTAGAACCTTTCTTCAACCAAACTATTTTGATGCATATCTGATGACAATGAACCAAGGTTGCTGAAATTGTGAATAAGCTTGTTTGCAAACCATTCTACAGACAGATGTTCAGTTGCCTTTATTTTAGGTAAGTGGGGTGGGTGTGTGACATGGGAGGTATCTTACTTTTGTTAGAGTGAATTACGTGTGATTAATACACAGTGTTGGGCAAGCTACTTGGAAATTGTAGTGAGCTAAGATATCAGTTGCTTTGTCATTAATAAAGCTTCACTACACAATAGCTACCACCCAGTCAAATGTAACACAAACACAGTAGGCTAGTTCACTACATAGGAAGCTACTTTAAGTTGCGCTAATTTTACATGACAAGAAAAGTGTAGCTTGTGTGGCCAAGCTACTTGATAAATAATAAAGAAGTTAAGCTGCTGAAACGTTACTCGATTCAGGAAATAGTGAAGCTTCCACCAAAATACTAAGTTAATAGCGATTTCAGTACAGTAATATCAAAGATCCTTGCTCCTAAGTTCTCAACTCTCTGGTAATATTATATTCCCAAAATACAAACAATAGTACAGTAATGTTAAATCTTACTTGTGAAAACTAATCCCCCGAGCCCTATTTGCGAGGGTCCGCCTATTTGAGCAAGCATATGCTGCACAGTGGTCTGGCATCTTGTTTCTTCTGCTACCTCGCAATGTTGTTTGCAATCTGCCATTAAGGGAAAGAAGAAGAAATGCTAACACGGATATGTTGAGCGTTTCCTGTTGTGTCAACAGGAAATTATCAGGCCAACTTAGCATTAATGTACTAGTGGCAAAAAAAAATTAATCACGCTTTTGAAATAAATTCTTCGTGAAGTTAGTAACATAGGCAAAAATGCCGCGTATTATGATCAAAGGAGGGGTGTGGAGGAACACAGAGGTATGTTTACAGAATTAACTACGTACAGTCTAGCTTTGTTAACATTAGCTACATTATAGCGCCTTTTGGTTATCGTCAGTTTACTTGTACTTGCACCATATAGCTAGGCTAGCTTGTTAGCAAGCTATCGTTAGCTCTCTACTCGTACAAGTTAGCTCTACTTATTGCAACCCGTTATATTGAGGAATAAATAATTTTCAATTTGCAAAGTAAAGCTTTGTGGGAATACTATTTTGGCAGTGCACTAACATGTAATATAATAATAATAATAATTCACAATCATGGCCATCATTTGCATATTCAGATTAAGCATTCGAGTTATTATAAACCCCAGTTTATTCCTAGTGAAAGAGTAAAAGTCATGCTCAGTTTGGCGGTCGACCAAATATTTACCCGTGTGTGCGTCCCCGCTCCAGGACGAAATCCTCAAGGCAGCAGTGATGAAGTATGGGAAGAACCAGTGGTCTCGGATCTCTTCCATGCTTCACCGCAAGTCTGCTAAACAGTGCAAAGCCCGCTGGTTAGTGTCAGACTTTGTTCTGTTTCTGAGTCTCAAAGGTGTAAATATTGTCTACCGTTAGTGTGTCGAACGCATTTGTTTGCTGTGTGTGCAGGTATGAATGGCTGGACCCCAGCATCAAGAAGACCGAGTGGTCTCGGGAGGAGGAGGAGAAGCTGCTTCACCTGGCCAAGCTGATGCCCACCCAGTGGAGGACCATCGCCCCCATCATAGGACGCACTGCTGCCCAGTGTCTGGAGCACTATGAGTTCCTGCTGTAAGACACGCATGCGTTTGGGAACGCATCCATGCACATTTGCATACACACACATTATTGTGTCTGGGCACATCTGACAGGTGTGTGTGTGTGTGTGTTTAGAGACAAAGCAGCCCAGAAGGACAACGAGAAAGACACCGCAGACGACCCCGGGAATCTGAAGCTTTGAGAGATTGACCCCAACTCTGAGACCAAGCCTACCAGACCAGACCTTTTGGACATGGATGAAGGTACGCACTCAGGCACACACACAATAACATGATCAAACAGGGATGCTTATGGTGTATGATAATGTGTGTGTGTACGTGTGTCAGGACTGTGCTGATGTTGGAGAGTGTGGAGGATGCAGTCCTCAAGCAGGGAGTAGACTACCCCCTATCGACAAACCTTTCCCCCTACACCAGCCCAGAGATGCTGCAGGCCACGGAGGACGCTGCTGGGGGGGTGTCTGGAGCTGATAGGGGGGTGTCTGGACCCGTGTTGACCAGTACCAGGTCTGCAGATGTCTGGGCTTTGGGGGTGATGCTCCATGCCATGCTATTAGGGCGCTACCCAGAGAGGACAGGACTTACCGGAGGGCGAGGGGGTGTGGTCTCGTCTCATTCCCGATGTGTGATTCGCTCAGCTTTACATTCTAACCCTGCCCTCCATCTCTCTGCCTCTGAGTTACTGACCCACCCTTGGCTCAGCTCTCAGCCACGCCCACTCCCCACTGCACACACTCGCAGTCACACACACGACCAGACAGTGCCTACCTGACACATACAGATATACGCACATACAGCCAGGGTGTCCCTACCTGAAAGACAATGTGCTGACTAACACAAACCCAGTCTTCTGTAGTGCTGCTGGCTGTATTTGTCTTGAGGCAATTCAAATAAAGTGTATTTCACAGATTTCTGTCATATATTGTCCAAAATGTGTGTGGTGTGTGCCATGTGTTTGTGTGTCCTGGGTGGAAACTGAATGTTTTGCTGCATGAAAGTAACAGCTGTTACTCATCTGTCAAACTAGCAATGGAAAGGACTTCTGCTGTCTGGTGACACCCATCAATATGATGAGTAGAAATGCTCACAAAGGATTAGCATTCATTTATTAAGGAATGAATATTAGGAATAGCTTACAGGTTCAACTGTCTGCTAGGAAATGGTGGAGAGGAGCAGGACCCATTTCTATTGTACCTGTACTTGTTGCAAATGGCAAATGTATACATTTGAATTGGAAACTAGTGTCTTCAAGTTTCTCCTGGTGTTTCCTATCTCATGTTGATGGTTTTAGGAATCAGTTTGCGGCAAATGCAAAGAAGGACAGAAGAGGATGATTGGGAGATTTGTGGAGCTATTTTAACTTATTCGGGAAACTAGATGGAGTGCAAGGTGTAGGTGTTAAGTTTATTTAATGATTTTTTAAATGTAATTATGAAATGTATGCATTTATTGGATTCACACCGGCCTCACACTCCCGAACAGTAGGTGGTGGTAATAACCTCGCAACGTTGGTTGCAATTTGCCATTAAAGGGAAAGAAGAAGAAATACTAACACGGATATCTGGAGCGTTTCCTGTTGTGTTAACACGCTCGGCTTTGTAGCTTGCCTGTTTTGACTATCAGGCCAACTTAGCCTATCTGTAGTAGCAACTATTTTTTAAACACATTTCGGAAATAATTTCTTCGTGAAGTTAGTAACACACATCGGCAAAGATGCCGCGTATTATGATCAAAGGAGGGGTGTGGAGGAACACGGAGGTATGTTTACAGAATTAACTACGTAGCCTAGCTTTGCTAACATTAGCCACGTTAGCGCCTTTTGATTATCGTCAGTTTACTTATAGTATTACACTATATGGCTTGTTAGCAAGCTAACGTTAGCTCCCTACAAAACGTACATGTTACTTATTGACACCCGTTATATTTAGGAATAATTTATTTTAAATTTGCAAAGTAAAGCTTTGTTGAAACACTATTTCGGCAATGTACTAATATGTAGGCAGCACACGAAATGGTGAAAATAATCAGGTCTATTAGAAATGTTGAAGACCAAATAGTTTACGTCACAAAGTTCCCAATCATGGCCAACCCACATTTGCATATGCAGATTAAACATTCGAGTTATCACAAGTTGTCATGTTCAATTTTGCGATCGACCAAATATTTACCCGTGTCTGCGTCCCCTTTCCAGGATGAAATCCTCAAGGCAGCAGTGATGAAGTATGGGAAGAACCAGTGGTCTCGTATCGCTTCCCTGCTTCACCGCAAGTCTGCTAAACAGTGCAAAGCCCGCTGGTGAGTGTCAGACTTTGGTCTGTTTGAGTCTTAAAAGTGTGAATATTGTCTACCGTTAGTGTGTCGAACGCATTTGTTTGCTGTGTGTGCAGGTATGAATGGCTGGACCCCAGCATCAAGAAGACCGAGTGGTCTCGGGAGGAGGAGGAGAAGCTGCTTCACCTGGCCAAGCTGATGCCCACCCAGTGGAGGACCATCGCCCCCATCATAGGACGCACTGCTGCCCAGTGTCTGGAGCACTATGAGTTCCTGCTGTAAGACACGCATGCGTTTGGGAACGCATCCATGCACATTTGCAGACACACACATTACTGTGTCTGGGCACCTCTGACAGTCGTGTGTGTGTGTGTGTTTAGAGACAAAGCAGCCCAGAGGGACAACGAGGAAGACACCGCAGACGACCCCAGGAAGCTGAAGCCTGGAGAGATTGACCCCAACCCTGAGACCAAGCCTGCCAGACCAGACCCTGTGGACATGGACGAAGGCATGCACTTAGTCACGCATGCAGGCACACACACAACAACATGATCAAACAGGGATGCTTATGGTGTATGATAATGTGTGTGTACGCGTGTGTAGATGAGTTGGAGATGCTGTCGGAGGCCAGGGCCAGACTGGCCAACACACAAGGCAAGAAGGCCAAGAGGAAAGCCAGGGAGAAGCAGCTGGAGGAGGCCAGGTAACACACACACACACACACACTGCCCAGTCTGAGGAGAAGACCCAGCTCCAGTGGGTGATAGTTTCAGGAGGTCGAGATTCGGGAGGTGGTCAGCTAACCCTAATGTGTGTGTGTGTGTGTGTGTGTGTGTGCGTGTCCAGGCGTTTGGCAGCGCTGCAGAAGCGCAGGGAGCTGCGCGCCGCCGGCATCGACGTGCAGAAGAAGAGGAAGAAGAAGCGAGGCGTGGACTACAACGCTGAGATCCCCTTTGAGAAGAAGCCCTCGCAGGGCTTCTACGACACCAGCATGGAGCTGTACCAGGGCCTGGAGCCCAACTTCAAACGCCTGCGACAACAGCACCTGGACGGCGAGCTGCGCAAGTCAGTCCACGCCCCCCCCCCCCACACACACACATATTCACACACTAAACTGATTTTATGGTTTGTTTTGGTTAGTTTTGGACTCTCCGTTTGGCATGTCTGCTGAAAAACCCCCAGACAACGCCCCTTTTCTAAACTTCTCTGGTGAACGTCGTCTCGGGTCGCTCACCTGAAGCCGTTCGTTTCATAGGCTCATATCCGTCTTGGCGTCCCTTTTGTAATTGTTGCTGTGCAGTGAGAAGGAGGAGCGGGAGAGGAAGAGAGACCGACAGAAGATCAAGAAGAAGAAGGAGTCCGATCTGCCCTCCGCCATCCTGCAGACCAGCGGAGTGTCCGAGTTCACCAGGAAGCGCAGCAAGCTGGTGCTGCCTGCACCCCAGGTAACCCCAACCCCTCTCATCTTCACCCCCCTCATCCCCAACCACTTCATCCCCAACCCCTCTCATCCTCAACCTCTTTATCTTCAACCTCTTCATCCCCAACCTCTTCATCCCCAACCTCTTCATCCCCAACCTCCTCCGCACCCCCCTCATCCCCACCAACAGTAGTGATCCCAACTGACCAATGAGTTTTAGTTTTACATCCAGAGGTGGACAGATTGGGTGTTGGCTACATAGCCCTAATGTGTGTGTGTGTGTGTGTGTGTGCAGATCTCCGACGCTGAGCTGGAGGAGGTGGTGAAGCTGGGCCAGGCCAGCGAAGTGGCCCGTCAGACAGCTGAGGAGTCCGGCATCACTAACTCGGCCTCCTCGGCCCTCCTGTCCGAGTACAGCGTCACCAACAGCTCCATGGGAACCGCCCTGCGCACCCCAAAGACCCCCGCAGCCCAGGACAAGATCCTGCAGGTACACACACACTCGCACACACTCACCTTGATCACTCACACACGCGGTCCACAATACACACCGGCTCTCTACACACACGTCACACAACCCCGCTCCTCCCCCCCCTTCCAGGAGGCCCAGAACCTGATGGCCCTGACCAACGTGGACACGCCCCTGAAGGGTGGGCTCAACACCCCGCTGCACCAGAGCGACTTCTCTGGAGTCACGCCTCAGAGACAGGCGGTGCAGACGCCCAACACCGTCCTCACCACGCCCTTCAGGTACACACACACACACACATGCGTCTAGACACAGGTATCCCAGACTCACGACTCTCCCTTCAGATAGACCCAGTCAGCGTTGGTGATGACGGTGTGTTTGTGTAGGACTCCGGGGCCAGGGTCAGAAGGCATGATGACCCCCCAAGGCGGGATGACCCCCAAGGTGGCAGGGACCCCTGGACTGACCCCCGCTCGCACCCCCCTCCGAGACAAGCTCAACATCAACACTGAGGAGCAGCTGGCTGACCCTGCCTTTGCCAAGCACCTGGTAACTTGCCACCTGTGTATCTGTCTGACTACCCGTCTGTCTAACTACCCGTCTGTCTGACTACCAGTCTGACCAGATGTCTGTCTGACTAGATGTCTGTCTGACTACCCGTCTCTGACTACCTGTTTGACTAGATGTCTGTCTGACTACCCGTCTGTCTGGCTACCTGTCTGACATTTCCACCTGTTTGCGTCTCTGTCCACCTGCCTATCTGACTCTGTGTGTGTGTGTGTGTGTGTGTGTGTGTGTGTGTGTGTGTGTGTGTGTGTGTGTGTGTGTGTGTGTGTGTGTGTGTGTGTGTGTGTGTGTGTGTGTGTGTGTAAACAGCAGAGGGAGTCGCGGGAGCAGCTGAAGCTGGGGCTGCTGTCTCTGCCGCTCCCTAAGAACGACTTTGAGATCGTCCTGCCTGAGAACGCCGAGAGAGAGCTGGAGGAGGCGGAGACCGACCACGGCTACATCGAGGACGCATCCGAGATAGAGCACGGCAAACAGGTACACGCACATACACACACACACACTGTTGTATCTGGAGCTGGAGCGGGCGTCTGGAAGAGGTGTGTTTGTGTTGCAGGTTGCTCGGGAGCTGGAGAAGGAGAAGGAGCTGAAGATGAGACACACTTCTGTCCAGAGGAGCCTGCCCAGACCAACGGAGGTAAACCCACAAGGAGACCATCATCCACCTCCATGCTGTAGAGCCCGTGTCAATTCCGTCTGTCTCTCTCTCTGTCTGACTTTCTGTGCGCGGGTGTCTCTCTCCCTCTCTCTCTAGGTGAACGAGTCCATCCTCCGTCCGAGCGGAGCCGAGCCGCTGTCTGAGCTGCAGCAGGCCGAGGAGCTGATCAAGCAGGAGATGATCACCATGCTGCACCACGACTGCCTGCACCACCCCGCCCCCAGCGGGCCCAGCCAACCGCAGCGCAGCAAGAGCCGAGGCCCCGCCTCCACCTCCAACAACGCCGAGCACATCGCCTACCTGGACTCGCACCTGTACCAGACAGTCAGCAACGAGGAGCTGGCCCAGGTGAGACCAACGTCCCTGCAGGACCGAGTCCAGACGACACACGTTTACGACCGACCAATCAGGAGCAAGAACCTACCCCAGGTGACAAACGACCTCCCAGTCCCACTGTCTAATGTGTGTGTGTGCAGGCAGGAGAGCTGCTCAGTGCAGAGATGGAGGTGGTGCGTGGGGGGATGGGCCACGGGGACCTGTCCATGGAGGCCTACTGCCAGGTATGGGAGGAGTGCTACGGCCAGGTGCTCTACCTGTCTGGCCAGGCCAGGTACACGCGGGCCAACCTGGCCTCCAAGAAGGACCGCCTGGACAGCCTGGAGAAAAAGCTGGAGGTGGGGGCAGGCTGTCTCTCTCTACACGCACTCTCTCTCTCCACACACACGCTCTCTCCACGCATACTATCTCTCTCTGTCCAGGTCAACCGGGGTCACATGACGTGCGAGGCGCGACGCGCGGCGCGGCTGGAGAAGCGTCTGAAGGTGCTGCTGGGGGGCTACCAGTCGCGCGCCCTGGGCCTGCTGAAGCAGCACCAGGAGCTGTGGGAGCAGGTGGAGCAGAGCGCCGTGGAGTTGCACACCTTCCACCTGCTCAAGAAGCAGGAGGACAGCGCCATCCCCCGCAGGAAGGAGGTACGCACACACACACACACACACACAAGCTCTCACACACGCGCACACTTTGGGGTTGAATGTCTTAGAAGCTCTGATCGGGAGAAGACGGCTTTAGGCTTAGTTTGGGGGTCAGATGGCTGAGCGGTTAGGGAATCGGGCTGTTCACATCACAAGGTTGACGGTTCGACTCCCGGCTATGCCAAATGACGTTGTGTCCTTGGGCAAGGCACTTCACCCTACTTGCCTCGGGGGGAATGTCCCTGTACTTACTGTAAGTCGCTCTGGATAAGAGCGTCTGCTAAATGTAATGTAGGTTTTAATACAGGTGTATACTCGGTTTGACATATTTCCCTTCTCTTTCCCCTTCTCCTCTACTGCCCCCCCCCCTCTCTCCTCTCTCTCCCCCTCTCCTCTCTCCCCCTCTCCTCTCTCCCCCACTCCTCTCTCTCCCCCTCCTCTCTCCCCCACTCTTCTCTCTCCCTCTCCTCTCTCTCCCCCACTCTTCTCTCTCCCCCACCTCTCTCCCTTCTCCTTTCCCCCACTCCTCTCTCTACACCTTCTCTCTCTCCCCCACTCCTCTCTCTACCCCTCCCCTCTCTTTACCCCTCCTCTCTCTCCCTTCTCCTTTCTCCCCTTCCTCTCTCCCCTCCTCTCTCTCCCCCTCCCCTCTCTCTACCCCTCTCTCCCCCACTCCTCTCTCTCCCCCAGGCTCTCAAGGAGGATGTGGAGCGGCAGCAGGAGAGGGAGAAGGAGCTGCAGCAGAGATATGGAGACCTGCTGATGGAGAAGGAGGCACTGCTCACAGCCAAATACTGACTCTCTCTCTCACACACACCGTACACGCGCCTGAAAATGTCCATTTGGAGCTGAGAAACTCCGCCTCTGTGTGCTGATGTCACAGTGATGTCGTAGCCCCAGCGTTGTGAGCATGCCCAGTAGTGTCTTGTTCCTGCTCTTTATTTCAACTGTCTTTTAAAAGATAAATCCAATAAATGTTTCTTTAGAGAGCTCTGTGTGTGTCGTTTCTGTCTGGGTCGAAAAGCAGAAGTCACAAGAAGAATTGAATGATCATTTTATTCCAAAGTATAAGGTGAAATATCAACATTTCTAGACAAAAGAAACTACAAAACAACTGGTCTGGCTTTCTATCCTTTCTCCTCCCTCCATCATGTGACCCCATCACTCAGCAGGCCAGGAAGGCCATCCCACTGCGCCTGTAGGAGCTCTGAGGAAGGAGAGGAGAGAGGGTGGGGAGGAGGAGGAGGGAATAGGAGAGAGGGTGGAGAGGAAGAAGGAGAGAATAGGAGAGAGGGTGGGGAGGAGGAGGAGAGAATAGGCAAGATGGAGAGGAAGGAGACAATAGGAGAGAGGGTGGCGAACAAATCAAGAATCTGATCTAGGATCGACTTAGGACACTCACTTGGACCCGGAATCTCGGGCGTGTGTAAATGTTTACCGTGTGTGTGTAACTGTAGCGTCTGATGGCTTCTCGGATGTGGCAGGGCTGTATTGCTCCACTGGGGGGCTCCACACTCACTGTTGAGCTCTGCAACACACACACACACAGATTAACAACACGGGCAGGGTTTGAGCCCATCTGTGGCTGTCTCGGAGCGTGAGGCGACCCCATCAGGTACCTTCTTGCGTTTCCTCTGTCGACTCCTGCTGCTCTCCCCGTTACCCTGGGGGAGGGGCTTAGAAGAGTGGGAGGAGCTTGGCGTGGAGGGGGGCGTGTTCTCCGGAGAATCTGGATCTTTTTTTACCTGGAGAGAGAGAGAGATAGTATCAGTGCTTGTGTGTGTTACCTCTGTGTTGTGGTAGTGGATTGTGTGCGTGTGTTACTGTGTTGCTGTGGAGTGTGAGTGTGTGTTAGCTCTGTATTGATGTGGTAGTGGATTGTGTGTGTGTGTGTTACCTATGTGTTGCTGTGGAGTGTGTGTGTGTGTTACCTCTGTGTTGCTGTGGAGTGTGTGTGTGTGTTACCTCTGTGTTGCTGTGGAGTGTGTGTGTGTTACCTCTGTGTTGCTGTGGAGTGTGTGTGTGTTACCACTGTGTTGCTGTGGTAGTGGATGTAGTTGGCAGCGATGACATGACTGAAAGGGCCGGTCTTGGGACTCATGTCTTGTTTTACCAGCAGAGACAGATCTACAATCTGTGCGCACACACACACATTCACCATATGAATGCATCAGTACCACATTATTTAAAAAGAGAGCCTTGACTTAAAAAGTAATGTAAAAGGTTATGTGAGGTACTGTGTACAGAGGTGTCTGCCCTCTACACTCTCTGGCTCCTCCCACCACGGAACATTCTAGAGCTCTGGGGAAGCCTTTACCTGAGCAACCGTCTCATAGGCCAGGTAGGACAGGATCTCCATGGCGACAGCATTGGGTTTCACCTCCAAGCTGCTACAGTCCAGCCAATCACGGAACTTTGAGGCCTTCTTAGCTGCGCACACACACAAAGGATGGTACAGGATCATCTACCGTGGCAAGAGAGGAGCAGTGAGTGGGAGAGAGGAGAGAAGGATCAGGAGAGGAGGGGAGAAGCAGTGAGTGGGAGAGGAGGAGAGAAGCAGTGAGTGGGAGAGGAGGAGAGAAGCAGAGAGTGGGAGAGGAGGAGAGAAGCAGAGAGTGGGAGAGGAGGAGAGAAGCAGTGAGTGGGAGAGGAGGGGAGAAGCAGAGAGTAGGAGAGGAGAGAAGGATCAGAGGAGAGGAGAGAAGGATTAGAGGGAGAGGAGAGAAAGATTAGAGGGAGAGGAGAGTTAGAGGGTAGAATGGAACCTCACCAAAGCTGAGCTGACGACTCTCACAGAACTCAGAGTACTGAGCAGGGTCCATGTTCCTAGAGTGTCTCTCTAGCCTCTACACACACACACACACACACACACACACACACACACACAAGAAATGATAAAACCCCCCCAAAAGATTATACGTCTGTCAAGGTCAGGTTATGATCATAGTAAGGTTAAGGCTGACAACAGTCATGGTACAGTGTCATATTTTGAAGACACGATGACCCCCTGACCTCCAGTCGCTCCTGCTTGATCTCGTCCAGAGTGTTGGTGAGGGACAGGAACTCCCCGGTCTGGTCCACCCAGGACAGGAAGTCCACCATCAGACGCTGGCGCTTGTTACCCCCCGGCAACGGTGGACCTATCTTTGTGGGCGTGACGGAAAGAAAAGGGATAAGGAGAGAGAGAGAGAACAATGGAGAGAGGGGGGGTCACTGGGCATGCGAGAGAGAATGAGGAAGGGAGAGGGAGAGGAGTGAACTGAGAGAGAGACTGTACCTGACTCGAGTGGTTCCTCGTCTTCGATGTTCTTCAGGACTTTAGACTTATAGTCCCGGAACTGCATGTACCGCAAGAGTCTGGCCAGCTTCCTCTAGGGGACAGAGATGAGGAAGACTATTTTGAGGTGACGGGGTTAGATGATGAACAATGAACAGGAAGCCATCTCGTCCCAACAGGTGGTCAGAAAAAGTAGCCAATCAGCTGTCACCTTGTCTTTCCTCATCACAAACAGGATGTCTTCCGCTGAGATGACCCTTGACCCCCGCAGCACGGCCCCCTCGCACGCCTGATGCAGCTACAAACACACATACACACAGATTAGTGACTGATGCCAAAATAAGAAGAGGGCTCAGTGTGTGTGTGTGGGAGGGGGGGCTGTTACCAAGTTGATGAGTTGAGTGTGAACTATATCCTCCACCAGAGCAGCGGTATCATGTAGTGGCCTGCGAGCATCTCCGAGAGCAAACCTAAAACACCAGCACGCACACACGCACGCGCACGCACACACAAACACTGAGCCCTCTCGTCTTTTTGCATAGAGGAACCACTTCCCCGACACACACACCTGCCCGTCAGCAACGATGGAGCCCACATCCTGACTCCCTTTTTCCCAGCCCTACCTTAACAGAGAGAGAGGGCCTTCTGTGATTGGAGAGAGAGAGAGAGAGAGAGAGAGAGAGAGAGAGAGAGAGAGAGAGAGAGAGAGGAGAGAGAGAGAGAGAGAGAGAGAGAGAGAGAGAGAGAGAGAGAGAGAGAGAGAGAGAGAGGAGAGAGAGAGAGAGGAGAGAGAGAGAGAGAGAGAGAGAGAGAGAGAGAGAGAGAGAGAGGGGGGGGGAGAGAGAGAGAGACAGGGAGAATAGAGGGAGAGAAAAGAGAGACCGAATAGAGAGAGGTAGGGAGGGAATAGAGGGAGAGAAGAGAGGGAGAGGGAGGAGAAGACTAGGTAGCATGAGGGGTTAAGGCTGGTTAAACATAGACGACACCCCATTCTCTTTGACCACACCACCACAGCCAGACCATCAGAACCACAGGACTCTCACGACCACAGGTGGACCACCGCACCGAGTGAGTACCCTTCCAAACCTTCTCATAGACGTTTCTAAACTGCTCGTTCACTAACACGTACTGTGTGACTGTGTGCGTGTGCATGTGTTGTCTATATACCACCTAAGCTAGGCCCATGGCGTCCAATAGTCTTTTCGCGAGAGGGAACCCAGGTCTTTGCTGGGGTGAGTAACATACTTCTCCTCTGTGCTAACACTTTGGCCACCCTACAATGGGGCACCTGTGTCCACTAAAATCATTGTTGAACCGTGCGGGTTTGAATATTCCACATGAAACTAATCTGTGTCTGTATTCTAACACCAAGCTATATCGAGGTCAGTGACTGTGTCGGTGCTTTAACCCTGTGCATGTTGGGGACTGTGACAAACAGACATATATAGATGGTTGGTAACACCATGCTCTGTGGACAGACATACAGATAGATAGATGGTAACAACATGCTCTGTAGGCAGACAGACAGACAGACAGACAGACAGACAGACAGACAGACAGACAGACAGACAGACAGACAGACAGACAGACAGACAGACAGACAGACAGACAGACGGTAACACCATGCTCTGTAGACAGACAGACAGACGGAAGTGAGGATTTGATGGACGGATGGATAAATCAGGCTGACAGACATTTAGACATCTATAAGATATATACATAGCGAGATAGATACAGAGAGAGATAAGTAGATAGACATATGGATAGACAGAGACCGATGAATAGATAGATAGATTAATTTGATATGTACATCATGCTCTGTAGTTCAGGGATGAAGCTGGTACGGTTGGAGGGGCGGTCCCTCGAGTAGCTGGAGGAGGAGCTAGCCATGGGACTGCTCATCACCACGGCCACCTGCAAACACATTACCCCCCCCCCCACACACACACACACACAGATACACACACACACACACGTTTAACAACGCAGACAGCTAGATATACACACACTGAACCACTTACAGAGATTAGTGTGTACAAAAACACAGCAAGACGCACGCGCACGCACGCACCTGAGGTCAGGCTGAGTTCTGGGGACGCCGGTCTGATTTATGCAACAGGATCTCCCATTCAGCCAGAACTAAAGACAGGCAAATCAGAAGCTATAATCTCTCTGTCACTCACTCACTCACTCACTCACTCACTCACACTCTCTCTCTCTCTCTCTCTCTCTCTCTCTCTCTCTCTCTCTCTCTCTCTCTCTCTCTCTCTCTCTCTCTCTTACACATACACACACACACACACACACTGACACTCTCACATACACATGCCTACATATACACACTCTCAGACACAAAAGATGAGGTTCAGCATGGCTGCCTTCTAAACCACTGCCTTCCTTTGGTCGGTCACAGCATCTGACTGTCAAATGCAGCTATTCCTGTATTCAAACCTGTGGTTCATTGGGATTTGAGGGCGCACATGCATATATATAGACACACACGCGCGCACGCACGCACACACACACACATACTGACAGGTAGACGTGATCGAGAAGGCTGGCTAGCTAAACGAACGTAGCCAGCTAATTAAGTACCACCGAGACAAAGACAGACAGTTGTGTGTAAGGACAGTCTATTTACCAGCTGTATGTCGGGGCTTTTTCACCTGACAGTTGATTTCGTGCAGCGCTGTTCTGTGAACTTGGAGTGTCGTTAGGTTCTCAAAGTAAATGGTTGGAAGCTACTACCGTACAAAATGTTGGCGTCGCACCTCGATGATGCACTGGGAGTGAATCTAGTTGTGATTAGGGCACAGCGCCATCTAGTGTGACTGCAGATATCTACCCTGTCACAGCCTGAATAATTAATGACCGCCAATCCTTTGTGCTCGTCCCATAGATCCCATAGTGAACCGGACATTCAGCCCTCCAGCGAGCACGCACCAGCCGCCGGTCTCAGTTACGCCAGACAGTCTCCAAGCTGAGCGCAAGATCACCTCCTCTGCGCAACGACCACGCGCGCATGATCCCGGGAACACCATAGAGATCCCCGCCGGGCTCGTGCGCACGGATAGTCCCAACTTTATCTGCTCGCACCTACCGGCACACTGGCGCTGCAACAAGACCCTTCCGCGCGCCTTTACGGTGATCACCTCCCGCCCACACCCATAGATGCTTATTTATGATTCCTCTCATGTCCGGCCAGACCAGAGAAATGTGGTGATGGTTGTGAACGTGTCATAACTGGTGGGCAACAGGAGCCGCCAGCGCACCTGTGACCAAATGAATCCCCCTTCTCACACACACCTTTCCGTCTGTGCAGGTGCACGCCCTGGGTGAGGTAAGCGAAGGGGTCGTTGTCACGGTGATGGCGGGGAACGATGAGAACTGTTCGGCGGAGCTGAGGAATGCGTCCACGGTGATGAAAGGAGGCGCGGCTCGCTTCAATGACCTCCGCTTCATAGGGCGTAGTGGAAGAGGTATACACACACACACACACACCACACCACACAAACATACATGTGTGTCAATTCGACTCTGATGCTGGATGTGTGTGTGTGTGTGTGTGTGTAGGTAAAAGTTTCACCCTGACTATCACAGTGCTGAGCAGTCCTCCTCAAGTGGCGACTATCCAGAGAGCCATCAAGGTCACCGTGGATGGACCCCGTGAACCCCGCCGTGAGCACTCACACACAGTCTCTCACGCACACAATCATGCACACACACACACCCACGCTACACATACATACAAAATACACACACATACAAATACACACACATACCATCACCGCCCCATGACACCCATCCACACAAGGCTGATGTGTACTCTTGTGCTTCTCTCTGATAGGTCACAGACAGAAGTTGGGGGAGGGGCCCAAAATGGGACTTTTTCGGGTTGCCGTGCCAACGAGCCCTCACCTGCTCAACAGTCTCACCAATCCTACCGCAGGTGTGTGTGTGTCTTTAGACGGTGCGGTGTGTGTTATGCGACCGGCTACAGGAGAGGGAGGAGCTAGCTAGTCTGTATGGAGATGTTGCACTCACATTTACTGTGCTACTATCAACACAGCTTCAAGCTTCATAAGTCCTCAGTCCCTTTTGTTACTTCGAAACTTCTCAGATCCACAGAGTCAATCTTACAGACAGTTGGACGGAGGGAGATTGTTTATGCAAGTCTCAGAATGTGTGTGTGTGTGAACTTGTATGAACTATGACCCTGTCTGTTTCCTAGACGCCAGGCAGTCCCTGCCCTCCCCTCCCTGGACTTATGAGCAGTCCTATCTGGCTCAGGTGGCCACGCCCTTCTCTTCCCGAACACCCAGCCTATCAGGTACACATTTACACAACAATGGTGATGTGAAGGCTCTGGAATGACCTGCTGACCTACGTATGTGTGTGTGTGTATCAGGAGTGTGCGAGCTGAGCTCGGGATTCGATCGGCGTTTCCTGCCCCTGTCGTCTGCACCCAGAATGCACTACTCATCGTTCCCCTACTCCTCGTCTCCCACAACTCCTGCTTACAACTCCTTCCGTTCCCCTCCCTACTCGGCCTCCCCGCAGTCCCACAGTGGTACCCTCCAGCCCTGTTATGCAGTTTATGGAAGCTCGACCGGAACGAACCAACTGTACATCGGGATGGGGGACCACATCCCTACAACCCCACTAGCTGTTGAAATGGATGGGGCTGTGCAAGGCAGCCAGGGGGAGGAGCCTGTTTGGCGGCCATATTGATAAACTGGTGGGAGCTTATTGTTGTGGAGTGTGTCAGGCATTATTTAAGTTGGTGTGTGTACTGTAATACAGACTTAAATGCGTGTGTGGTATGGCGTGAAACAAGCAAATAACTGAACAATCAGGACGAAGGTTTCATTTTCAACGCCAACACAGCCTTGAGGAATAGAGATGGACCGTGAAGGGCAATCAGACAGACGTGCATTCAGACAGACAGCTACTCAGACTAAACTCTTGTTTATTGACCACAGCTGTAACCGAGTTAAAACCCTGATCTACAGAGAGGAGGTCCAGAGCATTCTTTACTTGAATAGAAATAAAAGCTTCTTTTTTTTCTCCTTTTTTTTTTGTTCTTTTTTTTTTTTTACAAAATAAAATACAAATATTCAGTCACAAAAAGGCATTCAAGTAGTGTTGTAGTAGTGGTGGGTCTGCAGACAGCTGTGTTTCCATCCTACACCCAGCCATGCCCCCCCCCCCCACACACACGTGCGCGCACATAATACAGGCAATGACAACAAATACATGTATATAAACACAAACACACATTTATATATATATATATATATATACACACACGTTTGTATACTTAATGAGAACTCTGGGAGAACGGCAGATGCAGAGGAGGCGGGGCTGGGGGAGGAGTCAAGCGAAGGAGGAGGCTGGGTCAGCATTGGTGCTTTGAGAGTGAATTGCATCTGGAAGACAAGTATAAATGTCATGAGACCGAGAGAAAGACCGTCGGTATGTTGGTGAGGAGAGGGTAGGAGGAGGGACGGGAGGGAGAAGGGGCAGTCCTGACCTGAGGGTCTGTTGCTAGGAGACGTGTCTCCAGGTTGACAACGGGCGTGGGCGGGGATCAGAACAGATGCGAGCATGGGCTTACTGGACAGCTCTGGTCACAAACACACGCAGACACAAACGCAATCAGGACATGAATCTGCCTTAGATAACAGGTATGTGTGTGTGTATGCTTTTTTGTTTACCCTGCGTAGAGAAGTTGAACAGAGGGGGTGCGTCTCGTCCATTAGGTAGTTTGAGGTTTGGGTCTCGCAGTTCGTCAAAGAAGGCGTGGCCACAGGCCTCAAGCGCCGTGAGGCGGGAAGTGGGCGTGTACTCCAGCAGGTGGGAACACAGGCCAATCGCTTCCACCGGCGTCCGTGGCCGGAACACCTGAGGACCAATAACACATGGCTAAAACCTGTCAATCACACCTCCAGACACCAGTTAACCAATGAGCTGCAACTACCGTCTTCAGATCACATGCTGTTCAGGCCAGAGCACCCAATCACTGAGCTTAAACCCTGAATCTACGACATGGTTGGACCACCAGAGCTTGTCAAGAGTCACTCTGACAGAGCTGGTACATTGGGTGGGTCACGTGACACACCATGTGACCCCCAGGAGCATCACTGGAGCCCGGAAACACAGCTGTGCAGGGAGTCACCTTAGTCCAGGGATGAGCTGTGATCTGAGGGAAGCGGAACTCTGTGTAGTTGGGGTTCATCTCCTTGATCTGCTCTCTGCTGGGGGTCCCCAGAACCTGCACAAAACAATAAACAGTATACAGACTGCAAAGTACACTACAATATAGAAACTACATAGACTACAATCTAAAAAAATTCTAAAAGATTCTAGATTACAAAATACAGGAGGACATCATGTGTAGCATACCTTGATAATTTCCACCAACTGATCCACTCCACTGTCACCAGGAAATATGGGTTGCCCCAGCAACAACTCTGCTAGAACACAGCCAGCTGACCATACATCTGTACAAAGAAACACAGAGAATGTCACACACACTCGTCTCTCACACGCAAAACCAACGTGGGTCACACTTGATATTGTCACTACCGTTGTCTAACTATCTGTATCGATGTGTGTGTGTGGTTACCTATGCTGGAGGTATAGTCGGTGGCTCCAAAGATGAGTTCCGGAGCTCGGTAGTAGCGGGAGCAGATGTAGGACACGTTTGGCTCTCCCCGAACAAGCTGCTTAGCACTGAACACACACACACACACTTTAAGACACAGAAGTGTTGCATGTGCCTTTGTTTTCTCGTGAGAAAGTCCCCCGACTACTCTCTATTAGCCCTACCCTGCCCAACATCTGGCCCCGCCCCACTAATGCCCTGGGCCCTGCCCCTTTTCCCTGGCTCCTCCTACCTGCCAAAGTCACAGAGTTTGAGGACTCCACCGTCAGGGTCCAGCAGCAGATTCTGAGGCTTGATGTCCCGGTGACAGATCCCATAGGAGTGGATGTAGGCCAGGCTCCGGAACAACTGGTACATGTACAACTAAAAACACACATACACACACACACACGTCAGAATCCAAGCTAGTAGTGTTGCAGAACGCCAGAGTCTGGGGGTCCCCCGAGGTCGGGGTCAGGGGTCGCCCGAGGGCGGGGCCAGGGGTCCTACCTTGATGTAGAGAGTGGGCAGCGTCTGCTTGGCTCGGCTGTACTTGCGGGACTCTCTGTATACCGTCTCAGGAACATAGTCCAGAACCAGGTTGAGATACACCTCATCCTTCTGTGCATAGACACACACACGCACACAGACATTTATTTTACAGAGACTGATACAGAGACACACTGCTCGCAAAATAGGCTGAGAGGCAGACAGGTGTATAGGCTGGCAGAGACAGACAGTCTGACCTTGTCTCCACTGGAGTAGAAGAAGTAGCGCAGACGGACTATATTGCAGTGGTCCAACTTCCTCATAATCTGCAGCTCCCGGTTCTTTGGTGAGAAGTGGGGAGGGGAGAGTCAGACCATGTGATGCCCAATACACATTACACACCAGACACACCCAAAACACACCCAACACACGCCAGACACACCCCTTGCCTTGAACCTCTTGTCCTGCAAGACCTTCTTGATGGCCACCTGCTCTCCAGAGTCGCACAGTTTGGCCCGGTAAACAACTCCGAATGAGCCGTTCCCGATCACCTCTGTGTCGGTGTAGCTAACCTCCTGTGACTGGTCGGGACCCTGGCCGGGAGTTGCCACAACTGTCGTCACCCTGCTGCCATTCTTGTCTCCTGGGAAGACGGACCCTGACACCGTTAGGGAAGCTACCAAAATAATGGCAACATGAAAGTACATTTATTATATTAATAACGAACCTGGGAAACGCACATAACAGGCATGATGCACTGAGATACGGGTGCTGCTACCTAGGTTAACTGATACTAGCTTCGGTAACGTTACTTACTGACTACTTTGACGCTGCCAACAGTCGAGGTTTGCTGTACCGTCTTGCAGCTCTCCGCGAAGGAGGTGGTCCTGGGTCGACCAGACATCTCTGGACGGCAGGCTTCAGCCATACTTGCCTCAAAATAACACTTTGTAGCTAGCTAATAGCTTAGCTAAGTGGCCAACGGTAGCTAGCTAGCTAAATTACTAGCTAGTGTGAGGGGCGTCAACAGAGGTTTTTAAAATATGAAAATCCAAAATCGTCCACTACAGTACAGCTGTATGACAAAGATCCCTTAGGTAATGTAGGCCAAGTATAGCTAGGTATAGGCTTAAAGTAGAGTTATTTAGCAATGCCGTTGCTCTGTTTTCTACATTTGAAAAAACTTGTTTGGTGAATAAGAATACGAGTTTTCATATTCTCAAATTGAAACGAAACGATCACCAGCATTAAAGACAACGAGATAGAGAACCTAAACACACAGGGCTACCGAGATCAACAACATGTAGCTATAATACTAGCTCTAGCAAGCTCAGCTTAAGATGGACATATTTACTGATGATGGAACAACAAAAACGAATTCTGTCACACAGAGACACTAAAAGGACTGTCCCTGACTACCATCAGCCGGTTACGTAGAAAAGTTAAAAACCAGTGAGGAAAATAATCATTGCCGTTTTTCCTCTGAACACCTTCCCTTCTCTCAGGCTGTTTCTGCTAGACAGCCACAACCCGGCCCAACGCCGTGCGGAGCTCCATACAGACAGGAAACACCAGATAACTGGTAGTACCAATTTCCTGTACTGTTGGCTTTGTATTGATTTCAAAATAAAAGACGTGTAGTGCAGATGAGCGAAGGAAGTAAGTAACATACTGTTACATTAGTTTGCATAGTATTTACTTATTTATCATTGATGGAAATATTTGAGCAAGTTGTTATACAGGCCGAAAAGAATGATGCTGGCTGTGAGTGTATGTGTGACATCTTTGCACTCAGGAAAAGAAAGTACTGCACCCAAATATGGCTGAGCGGAAGCAGAACACCCAACGAATGTTCCTGTTTGCCTTACTGGGTTTTTTCAAATGCTTACACACAAATTCCTTAATTTTCCCACCATTTGAGAAACCTGACACTCAAACACCAGAACCACACCTCAAATTTGCAAAACCATAGGCACATTTTTGGCCTTTGACTCAGTTTTCAATTTCATAAAACACTTTTTGCAAAACACAACACACAATTCTCCACTAAACTCACAAACGCAGGACACTCAAAACAGGAGGCATCTTGATTTCCTTTTTCAAACACAACCAAAATGCCAAACTCAGCATCTCACACTAACTCCTCACATGTGCAAACACTCATTGCTTTACTCAACACCAACCAATCATGGCTTTAGAATAGGCCTTTAAATAGCCTAATTTGAGTCGATTGGTGGGTATAATTTGAACCTTTTTGTAGAAATGATAACAGGTGTGTAACAATCAACTGCGATTTACACATGTTCTAATGTACACATAATAGCTGTTTCAACACCACACACGGTATACTGTACACACATATATTTTTGCACCCATGCATCCATTGACTGCAGTGCACTGCATGATTGGTCACAGTCTGGTGGATTACTGTATTATACTTTTCGACAGTACAGTGACTGTAAGAAGACATTTTGACAATATTGTAGAAAATAGTATATATTACTGTATGCTACAGTTCATGGCACACACGCACACACCATTCCGTAATCTTAAGGAAATACACCTAACGATCATTTGAGTAAATTGCTTGTGTATGATTGTATAATATACACATTTCTAATTAGGATTATTGACGTGTGATCGGGAGAAGGGCCTCAGTCGGGGAGGTGACCAAGAATCTGATGGTTACTCTGACGGAGCTCCACCGTTGCTCTGGGAAGAGAGGAGAACCTTCCAGAAGGACAACCATTCTTTGCAGCACTCCACCCACCCTATATGATTGAGTGGCCAGACGGATGCCCATCTTATAAAGCACATGACAGCCCGTCTACAGTTTGCCAAAAGGCACCTGAAGTACCCTCAGACCATGAGAAACAAAATTCTCTGGTATGATGAAATAAAGATTGAACTCTTTGGCCGAACAAAAATGTTATTTCTTAATTTTTGCTATTATATTAAAAATAAACAAGCCTTTTTCACGTTATCATACTGAGTTGTTGTGGGTAGAATTTTGAGGGAATTTTTTTTTTTTAATCAAATCACATTTATTTGTATAGCCCTTTTTACACGCAAGCATGTCACAGAGGGCTTCACATGCGCCCATAGAACTGCCCCTCAACCAACCTAAACCCTCAAGGAAGACAAGGAAAAACTCCCGGAAAAACTCCCAACGGGAGAAAAAATGGAAGAAACCTTGGGAGGAGCAATTCAGAGAGGGATCCCCTCCTCCAGAGACGGTTGCTAGGAAAGAGGAGCAGAACACAAGCTAAGCATAGTCATACAGTGTCAATGGGTTTTGAAACACCAAAATCCATTGTTCGGCTATATAGACGTTGGATGGGACCGGGAAACTCGCTGTTGGCCGTCATGGAGACTGGATTCCGGTTGACGTCCTGGTCCAGCGTTGGCAGACCGACGACCAGGCAGGTCCTGAATCCATTTAGGAACAATGCTGTAATATGACTGAATACTTTGCGGGTGCACTGTACATCAACCCAACTCACATGGCATGTTTATAAGTAAATAAGTCATCTTTATTTTGACACAAATACACAAACAAGATGACGTCATCAACAATCATCCCTGGACCACAGTTCAGACCATTCAGTAGTTACCTCAGTCTTCTGAGAAACGTGAAGGGACTATAAACTATTGTCAATAAACTAATCCTTATCACCTCAACCCTCTTATTCAGTCCCACTAACTCTGGTACAGTAAAGTAAATCTAGAACAGTATTATGTCTGACGTAACAGAAATAGACCAGAATCATAAAAGCAAATGCAGCAGAATAATGGACACGGACAGGAATGTGATTATCCTCAGAGAGGCTGCAGCCGGCAAGGCATGGCTGATTAAGATGGGTTGGATGAGAGTCTGCAGTCGCTCTGGTTGGTTGGATGAGAGTCAGCAGTCGCTCTGGTTGGTTGATGAGAGTCTGCAGTCATTCTGGTTGTTTGAAATGATAAAGTGGGTCTCATCTCAGATCTCATTGACGCCCACCTTCATCTTTTCTACAGTCTCCTGGGTGAAAGGAAAGGGAGCAGAGGAATCACCTTTATGTATATTTTTTTGTGTAGCTACACGTGTTTTGTGTGTGTTTCTTGTGTGAGACTGTACGTGTGTGTGTGTGTTTGTAAGTGCCGATCCAGACCTGGTGCAAGTTGAGCTCTGCCACCCTGCGGGTCCACTCCTCCTCTGTCATTTCCTGCTCCGCCCCCTCAGCCTCCACCACCTTCGGGTGCTCTGTTCCTGAAACGGGACAGTCACACACCTGTGTCAAGGGTGTGTTTGCGTACATGGTGTGTGTGTGAGGTGTGTGTGTGTGTGTGTGTGAGGTGTGTCCTTACCGTCGCAGGTGAGAGCTGTGCAGACCCAGTTTCCACAGGCGCATACACAGCGGTTACATTCCATCTGAGTCTCTGCCCCATCCTCGTACGTCTCGTCCTCCAGGGCACACACTGCAGGAAGTGATGTCACCCAGGAAGTTACATGCCATGGCACATCACAGCTACATCACAGGAGGAGTGTAAGGGTGTGTGTGTGTGCGTTGTGTGTGTGCGTTTTAGGATACAGGGTGTGTGTGTATGGGCGTGTATGTACTTCTCTCTGGGGGGTTGAAGTCAGGCTTCAGGCAGTTGAGGAACTCATCGAAACTCAGCTTCCAGTCAGCATTTTCATCTGACAGCTCAATGAGAGCATCCACACATAGGCTCCTACACACACACACACGTCAAGCTTACCCAAATGCCCAGCCAGAAGTAGCTGGAGTGTATGTATGTGTTCATGTTTACACTCTTCCCATGTGTGAGCTTGTGCTTGCATGTGTGTGTGTGTGTGTGTGTGTGTGTGTGTGTGTCTGAGCAGACCTGAGCAGGCGATTGTTGTCCTGGCTGGCGTAGGCGGTGATGTTGATGGCCGTCTCGTTGTGTTGGAGGAACTTCAGGAGTTCAGACGAGTCCATCTGGGAATCTCCATCATCGTACTCCTGAGAAACACACACGTCCCCCATGCTATGATTGCGTGAGCGCTGGTTAAGGTACGAGTCGCTTACAAAACGCCACACAGTGTAGTCTAACAAACATACATTCGTGCAACAAACACACGTAACTGTAAAAAAATAAATAAAAGTCCCTCCCACCTTGAAGTATGTCTCCAGGATGTGAGAGAAGTTGCTTCCTGTTGAGAACCAGCCATCGGGCTCCACCTCCCCTTCAAGCCAGCCAATCACTCTTCTCCGTAGCTCATTCCTGTCTGCTACATAGCAAACGACTACAAACACACACAGATACACAGAGGTTGGTATTTGGTGGGGTTTGGGCCACAGTAACTGTAGGGTTAGGGTTCTTGGTCATGGTCTTGGGGGTGAGTAAGGGGTCTGAGTCATTTAAGGTTCTAGGGGATTTGGGGTTCTGGGTGGATTGAAGGTTGAGGGTTTAGATGGTGAGGGTTCTGTTGCAGTAGGCATCTGCACTTACTTGGGCTGGCTGCAACTTTGTTGGACATCTCTGAAACAATAAACGGGGAGAGGGGGTCAGATGGTTGAGCAGTTAGGGAATCGGGTTAGTAATCTGAAGGTTACTGTAGCAATTGATGTTGTGTCCTTGGTCAAGGCACTTCACCCTACTTGCCTCGGGGGAATGTCCCTGTACTTACTGTAAGTCGCTCTTGGTAAAAGCGTCTGCTAAATGACTAAATGTAAATGTTATAAACACACCCAGCAAGTGAGTCGTTCTGCAACATCACACCCACACACACACACTTACACACACACACACACCCTGGTCCTACCTTGGCAGTGTCCATCCTGCTCTACGTGCAGCTTGGTCCCAGTGAGGCAGGCGTCCCGGTGCAGCTCACAGTGGTTCTGGTACGTCTTCCCGTTACTGGCACACACCGGATGCTTGTGGGCCTTACAGTACTGCACACACACACACACAAACCCGCTTGTGTCGGTGTGTGCATTCGCGTGTTTGTCTATGTGTGTGTGTGCGTTAGAGACTCACGTCGATGCACATGCAAGCAGGTTCTCCTCTCTCCGTCGTGGCGCACTCTCTGCCCGCTCCACAAAACACATTGGCACACACGGCGGGCTTTCCCTCCTACAAACGCACACAGACACACACACAGAACATGGGGCTGAGAGCAGATCATGGCGTGATGCTGTGATGAATGAGGTGGTTAGGACTTCTCTCATCCTCGCCGGTCCTTCAGACCGGCCGTTCCAGGCTGTTCAGTGTGACCTGTGTGTGTGTGTGTGGCTCAGAGCTCCATCACAACCTCCACATGGCCTGCAGCCGTGCTCACACACCCACGGCAGATGGACCCTGAGCAGCCAGCTGACCTTTGACCTTTTCATTCAGAGGCTTGCACACGCACCCAGGAACTTTACCATGACAATAGCCCCGCGCATGCCCTCACAAAGGCCTTACAAAGATGAATCTATCCGTCGGTCAGCCTGTCTGCTTGTCTGCTTGTCTGTCAATGGGTTAGTCTGTCTTTCTGTTGCCTGTTTGTCTGTCCATCTGTTTGCTTTTTCTCGTCTGTTTATCTGTCTGTCTATTTGTATCTCTGCCTGTTTTTTTGTCTGTGAAGGTGACAACCTTGGACACTGTAAGCAGTTTCACCTGACTGGAGTCTGTAACTAGTTATTGCAACACATTGTTGTTACTACTGTTGTAATAAACACTGACACATGTCCACACACGGTGTTCCCCTGTACTGGCGTTGTCATTCTTTTCTCCAGGTGCAGATATGAATAACAACTCTTGAAACAAGAAAATATAAAGACACAAACACACACCCATTCGCTAAATGTGTTGTCAAGCAAGACTGTCTTAGTAGATGGTATAAGAAAAAAAAATTGCACCGCAGAGAGTGAGAAAAAATAGCCTTTTCACCATGCTCTCCTTTTCTTACTCTTATCTTTTATCTTATGTACCGGTACTTTGATGTTGAGAGTGCTAAACACCCACTCACATAGGCTACACAGACATAATCATCCTCACACACAACTTTACCCTTATCTCGGTCAACTCACCTCACACTTACGACCTGTAATTACACGCCAGGTGTTTTGCCTCTAAAAAGAACACACTCACACGCACCCAGCTGAAGCAACACACAAACACCACTGTAATAACACTGATGCGCTGAATCTGATGCTGAAGAGCTAGAGTCAACCCGGAAAAAAATCCTCTGACTTTAATCTGTGAGGAATAGTTTTGACCTTTAAATCCTTACAACCACTTGTCACCAGGTAAATATTTTATTTAACTAAGAAACGTAAAAAATCGAGAATATTTACCACCGCCAACCAGGGGATTGTCGCTCCAAGAATCAGGAGAACAACTTGATACAACTGCGGAACACAACGGACTGCGTTAATACAAAATCAACATGACTAAACTAGAACTTGATTAAACTAAAAAAAACAACCGAACAAGTGACAAATATGTAACATTTAACGACCTATTTAACGTACCATTTTAGCAAGTCATTCAATGTGCAGCGATGGAGTTTGAAGCAGGACAAAGCAGCAGTTTGGTGCGTCTCGGAGGGACAGCTGGAGGAGAACAGCTGTTCGCGGAATTCACCCTCCGCCCATGTCCCCCAGCGGTGACGTAGCTACGAGCGAGACAATGAAGTCAACCCTTTGGGACAAGGAGCTATGGGTCCAGTCAGTGCTACTGTAACCAGCTAGACCAGGGAGGCCCAAACACATCTGACCGATATGGTGGATGAAGACTAAATTGGAAATAGAGGAGAATGTGTGTGTGTGTGTGTCTCTGTGTGTGTTTACCTTGGTCCAACGTGTCCCCCTCGGGACATAAATATTTAGGCGGCCTGAAGGAATGTCTGGGAGCTTGGTTGGTGAGGAACTCTGATGTGGGTCCTACCTTCACAAACATCCTGCAGACTCTCTCTCACACACACACACACACAAACACACACAAACACACACTCACTCTCAGGCCGCCAGGGTGGAGTTAACTTCAGTCTTAGGTCCACCGGAGGACCATTGTTGCACAGTCCAGGGCAGATCTCCATTCTTTCAGGAAGTTGGGCTAACACTTCCTGTGTGCTTGTGCTACTTTGACCAAGTGTTTGGTGTGTGTGTGTGTGTGCAGGGGGCAGAAACAGGGAGCAGAGTAAGGGAGAGAGATATATGGTGACCTCTTGTTTCTGGAGCTTTGCTACTGCACAATGTTATCAGCCCCACACACAGACCCAAACACACACTCTTATTCTCTCTCACGAACACACTCCTTTCTCTCTCCAAGTTTCTGTCAGGCTCCGATACAGACCGTGTCTCTGCAGCGATAACCCCGCCCCCTCCTGGTGTGGCCAATCACACCACGGCGGCACTCAATAAAAATAACCTGCGGAGAGGTCATCTTTATAATCCATGTTATAGTGTATGAGTGTGCGTGTGTCCCAATGTAGGTCTATATTCAGCAATGGTATTTTATCGCTGTTGTCACGAGCAGTAAAACAGAGCAGAGATAGAAGAGGTGTGATCCGGCTGAGAGCACTGATATGACAGGTGTAAGCAGGCTGCTGACAGGAACTTCAGCCTGGTCACACTCCTGCAGATGGACCTTCCCAGTCTGTCCCACTGGACGCTGTCTAACACAGGATGTGGTTCAAGGTTAAAGATGTGGTTTCACTGTAAAGGATGGGGTTTAAGCTCAAGGATGGGGTGCGAGGTTCAGGATGTAAGGTTAAGGATGGGGTTCACCGGGAAAGATGGGGTTCAAGGTTATTGATGTGGTTCAAGGGGTTCAGCGTGTCAAGGTTGAGGATGTGATGAAGGGGAGAGGATTTGTTTTACTGTTTGTGTGAGGATGGGGGTTTGAGGTTGTTACAGTAAGGCCAAAGCAGACAATTCCCTCGTTAGATAAACTAAGAACGCACACGGCGAACATTGGAGGTCACCCCGTTTGTAGTTGTCATGAACCCCATGTAGAGATCCAGTTGTTTTCATCATTTTCATCCCCACTAATAAGTGTGACGAAAGTCAATCTAAAGAGTCAGGATATAACATAGACAAAACAGTGTGTGTGTGTGTGTGTGTGTGTGTGCGCCCTGGGGGTGTTGATGAGAACAGTCATGTGTCTACCACCCTCCGTCTTATCAAACACTGCCTTGTTGCAGTCAGCGGGTTAGACACAGCCAGTTAGTTACTGGCAAAGTCAGTCAAACGTGTGTGTGTGTTTCCAGCGGTCTGGAGTTCAAATGGAAGTTTAGCAGTAGAGGGGAGAATTGCCATTGTTTTCCCTTTGAGTCGGACTTCCCCTGTAGATGCCCCTGCTGGAACCGCGGAGGCGACACAGGGCATGAGGGAGGGAGGGAGGGAGAGAGAGAGAGGGAGGGAGGAGGGGGAGAAGGAGCGCTGTGAGGCTGGGGGGGGGAACATGATTCCAGTCACTCTGCCAGTGCCCTGTGCGGAAGACTGTCCTTCTTTACTGCTGCGTCCGTCCGTCTGTCCGTGTCGCAGTGAAGACGTCCACTGTCCAAGGAATAAGACTAGAAGAAAAGACCGAGAGGAAAAGAGAGAGTTGTGACAAATTCAAACGGGTACAACAGTGGAGGTGTGAGTGAGACCGGAGTCGCCTGTTGGTCTTAAGACGTGTCTCTCCCAACGCTCCAGAGAACCCCCCCCTAGGAGGATCGACAGAGAGAGAGAAGACTCATCCTGACGCTCAACCTTTGTGCAGGAGACAGAAGAACATCCATCTCTGCCTGACCTCTACAGCTGGCCACAGGTATGTAGGTATGTGTGTGTGTGTGTGTGCGTGTGGTCTTTACTTTGTCTCAGTACATCCTAACTGTCGTTCTCCTGATTTAGAGTTCATCTAGCAGCTCCAGACCTTTCATTAGACCTTCTGGAGAAAAGAGACAGAAGAGAGGAGAGAAAGAGAGAGAATCGAGACAGGGGGCGAGAAAGAAGAAAGGGAAGGAGAGAGGGAGGCCGAGAGAGGGAGAGCGAAACAAGAGAGGGAGAGAGAGTGAAAGAAGAGAGGGAGGGTAAGAGAGAGAGGGAGAGTGAGAAAAAGGATAGGAAAAAGAGAGGAGTGGGAGTGGAGGAGAGGAGTGAGGGGAAGAGAGGAGAAGAGGTTGAGTAAGAAAAGAGAAAAGAAGAGAGGAACTTACCAGGGCTTGCCTGTTCAATCCTAACCATGCCCCCTCTCTCTCTCTTTCTCACCCACTTTCTTCTCTCTCCCTCCCTCTCTCTCTCTCTCTCTCTCTCTCTCTCTCTCTCTCTCTCTCTCTCCCCTCCCTCTCTCTCTCCCTCCATTCTGGCAGCAGTGTTCTCAGTGTTCAGGAATAGCATCAGTCTGAGCCTCCGTCTCCCCAGCCCTCTGGTTCCCAGGCTCTGCTGGGACTGGGTGGGGGGATGTGGGGGTGATAAGCAGCCTGGCCTGTTTGTTTCTGTTGACTTCCTCCCCCCCCCCCCCCCCCTCCCCCCCTCACCCACCCTCCTTCATCACCCCCCCCCCCAGACTTCAGCTAGTTTCCTAGAGAAGGAGGCTGTGGGAGCATGTCTATTGCTGACCTGTTCTGCGGAACTCTCTCCCCCCCCACACACACACACCCTACCAACTAGAACTATTAATACCCACTACAGGACAATAATATAGCGACTAGGCCCTTCCCCCCACCTTCCCCCCACCCAGCTCATTTCACACGGGCCATGTTCTGATGTCTGTCTGATCTCTGTGCTTTTTCTCGCAGCATCCACAGGGTGTCCAGACAAGCAGGGCGTGTCCAGACAAGCAGGGCGTGTCCAGCGTGTTTGCCGTGTGTTTGCCGTGTCCAGTGTGTGACAGGTGTGTCCAGCGCGAGTTAGGTGTGCGCGTGGTGCTCGAGAGGCGTGTAGTAGCGTGCGTGAGGCGCGTAGTAGCGAGCGTGAGGCGCGTAGTAGCGAGCGTGAGGCGCGTAGTAGCGAGCGTGAGGCGCGTAGTAGCGAGCGTGAGGCGCGATGGCTGACTGGAGCCTCCTGGGGAACTTCCTGGAGGAGGTGCAGGAGCACTCGACGGTGGTGGGGAAGGTGTGGCTGTCGGTGCTCTTCATCTTCCGGATCCTGGTCCTGGGCACGGCGGCCGAGTCGTCCTGGGGGGACGAGCAGGAGGACTTCACCTGCGACACGGAGCAGCCGGGCTGCGAGAACGTGTGCTACGACCAGGCGTTCCCCATCGCGCACATCCGCTACTGGGTGCTGCAGATCGTGTTCGTGTCCACGCCGTCGCTCATCTACATGGGCCACGCCATGCACACGGTGCGCAGCGAGGAGAAGCGCCGCCGGGGGGGCGAGAGGGAGGACCAGGGGGGGGGGGGCCGGCGGAGGAGGAGGAGGGGAAGGGGGGGAGAAGGGGGAGCGCGTGGAGGCCTCGGGCCGCGTACGTCTCCGGGGCGCCCTGCTCCAGACCTACGTGCTCAGCATCCTGATCCGCACCGTCATGGAGGTGCTCTTCGTGCTGGTGCAGTACTTCCTGTACGGCGTGTTCCTGCGGGCGCTGTACGTGTGCCGGGCCTGGCCCTGCCCCCACCCCGTCAACTGCTACGTGTCGCGCCCCACCGAGAAGAACGTGTTCATCGTCTTCATGATGGCCGTGTCTGCCGTGTCGCTGCTGCTGTCGGCCGCCGAGCTCTACCACCTGGCCTGGCGCGGATGCGTCAGGCTCCGCCTCCGCAAGGCCCAGGCCCGGGTCCCGCCCCCGGCCCCGCCGTGCACCCCGCCCCCAGACTTCAGCCTGTGCGTGGGCCCCGCCCCTCCCAGCTGCCCTCCCTGTCCCCTCCGCCTGGCGCACCAGCAGAACTCTGCCAACATGGCCGCCGAGCGGCAGCACGACTTCCTGTCCCTGGCCTACACGCAGAGCTCCGCCCCCAGCGCCCCTGGCCCCGCCCCTCTGGCTGACAGCAACTTCCTGAAGGACAATCGCCGGCTCAGCAAGACCAGCGGCACAAGCAGCCGTGCCCGATCTGACGACCTGGCTGTGTAGACACACACACACACGTCTTGTATACAGACACACACACGCACCTTGTATACAGACTTGTATCCCTGCTGTTCCCTACCTTGACCAGCAGGAGGAGTCAACGTCTGTTCGTGAGAGCCCTGCTCTCACATCTACCAGTCAATCAGCATGTATTTATCTGAAGAAAATGTTCCTTGTTTTACGTGTATAGTTTATCTCACGTGCATATTACCCGTTTCAAGTCTGTCTGATATGATCATATCAAACTGTTGTCATGAGGATCGCAGTTCTGTAAACGCTGCACTTTTGAAAATAGAAAACTGTGAAAACTGATCTCTCTCTCCTTCCTCCTCCTAATGCTGCTCCTTCATTGATTCATTCATTGTTTCCTCAGACAGACAGACAGAAAGACAGACAAAATTGTAATTCCATGGCCAGAGGCTTTTTATTGGTGGTCCAGCTCAGGCACACAGGGCAACTGACACAGAGTCCATGAATACAAATCAAGATTACAGGCAGAAAAATTGACATGGTTAAAGCCGGGAAGGAAGCTCACACACACACACACACACACACACACACACACACACACACACACACACACACACACACACACACACACACACACACACACACACACACACACACACACACGAAGCAGGCTGGCCTCCTGGTCACCAGGGCTGCACGGTCATCTCAGACAGGAACTCCCCGTGAGGTTGTGTGTCCCCGGCGGGCAGCAGAGCGAGGTAGCAGGGAGTGACGGCACCCTCGTCAGGTGACTTGGTGGCGTTGGGTCCCGCCATGTCGGTTCGGACCCAGCCTGGACAGCAGGCGTTCAGCAGGATCTGGTCACCTGGTCTCTCCTGGGAGAGTCGACTAGCCTGGATCCTTGACAGCACCTAACACATACACACACACACAACTGTATCTACTGTGGACTACCTTACAGTCACCTATATTACATTACATGTACATTACATGTAGTCATTTAGCAGACTCTCTAATCCAGAGCGGTTTACAGTAAGTACAGGGACATTCCCCCCGAGGTAAGTAGGGTGAAGTGCCTTGCCCAAGGACACAACGTCATTTTTTCCCAGCCGGGAATCGAACCGACAACCTTCTGATTAATAGCCCGATTCCCTAACCGCTCAGCCATCTGACCCCCCTACACAGAGGTGCGGTGTGTGTGTATACATTTGCTGACTCACTGTAAGGCCGGTCTTGGAGACGCCGTACGCCGTGTTGGGCCAGCCCCCCTGGGCGTGGCTTCCTGCCTGCGCCTCATCCACGAAGCGCTGCATCAGAGACACTAGCTCCTCCTCCGTGATCTCGGTACTACGGAAACGGGCCTGGAGGGCGGGGCTACAGCGGCCCAGAGCAACGGAGCCCATACCGCTGGACACGTTCACCACCCTGCCTGACACACACAAACACACACACAGATGAACCCTGACCTGGACTCCAGCCTCCAGAACCAGGGCACTGTGTTAAGGGAGTGTGTGTATGTGTTCATGTGAGTGTGTCTACCTCCTGGTTTGATGATGGGCAGAAACTCGTTACACATGTCTCTGGTGGCAAAGAAGTTGGTCTGAAGTGTGACCTCGGCCTGGGTACCAAACGGAGTGGTGTCAGCCACTGTGGACACAAACACACAGCTTAAGTTAACTTCCACTCCACATACCATAGCCGACATACTGTCATGTTTAGCAGAATTCGCGTTGAGGTGATGTTACTTTTAAACGCGATTCCTGCATTGTTCACGAGGACGTCGAGACCGCCGTACTCCTGCTGGAAGAAATCCCGGGCCGCGCACACGCTTGAGTGGTCGTTAATGTCAAGTTGCTGGAACAGCGGATTCAGACCCTCCGCCTTCAAACTCTCCACAGCCGCTGTCCCCCGGCCGACATCTCTTGCGCTAATAAAGACTTCCCCATTGAACTGTTTGCAGAGCGCTTTTACGATAGCGAAACCGATCCCCTTGTTGGATCCTGTCACGAGAGCAACTCTTGGCATATCCCGTTCTGCAAGTGTTACCGAACAGGTTAGCTCGAGATACCGATTACAACACTAGTCGACCAATGTTATTTTATATTAGCTAGCCCGCTAATAATATAAGAATGTTTCTGTGAGCCGAACATACATCAAGTGCAAAGTTATCTAACTCGCTAAATTAGCAAACTCTATACAACAGCATATAGGCAACACACAGGCTACGGTTAAAATAATGACTCGCACTGTATACCAAAGGCTACGATACAATTATTATTCATATAGAATGTTATTTATTGTAAACACATCTGACACACAGATTAATAATAACTTACTTTTCAGGTCGATCTTAACGTGATGTTTATGATCAAACGCCTGCACCACAGACAGTGTGAATCTGCACGGGCGTTGTTCCTATGTAGGCTTCCGTAGCAGCAATGCGCAGACGCGGAAAAACAAACACGCCATGTGACCAGTTACGAACAGCGTGCTGTTGGTAATACATTGTTTGTAGGTGCAATACGTTATAATCTATAGGCAACTGTACGCGTTCACATGTGTACTATAGCTATGTATTCATGCCACAGTGACGGCTGATGGCGCAGCGGAGCGGCAGGAGAGCGAGGAGGAAGAGAAGGAAACGAGAGGGAGTAGCAGCTGTCCAGTCAGGTAGTCTTCCTACCATCGCTTACTGACCATTCAGCTTACTGGACAATAAGGAAGTCTGTCTGTGTTTCAGGTCTGAGACGTGTTTGTGTGTTTTCGTTTGTGACAGTGACGTTGTCTCATGAGCCTCCGTTTGTGTGTCTGAGGAGGTGGCTGCAGAAGCGAGGCTTCAGCTCACGACTGCTGCTCCCAGCACACTTCTCAGGTAGTATCCATCCTAGTGCCCCTAGGTAGTACACACTACCTACGCTATTCAGGTAGTTAGAGCAGTATTGGGTGGTATAGCATGTAGTTTACATGCTCTGTAACCTTTTGACCTTGGCCTGCTTTTCCCATCAGATACGGGGAGAGGTCTGCTCAGCCTGACGGCTCTCCAGGTCAGTACAACATTAAACCCTCTCTGGGTGTGTGTGTGTGTGTCTCCCATGTCTAACAGCTATGTGTGTGTGCGTCCAGCCAGGTGAACTACTCATCTCCTTACCGGAGTCTTGTCTGTTGACCACTTCTACCGTTTTAAAAAGCTACCTGGGGCAGTACATCAAGAGGTACACAAACACACACACATACACAATACAACAATAGGTACACACACACAGTACATTAATAAGTACACGCACACAAACATGAACAACACTGTACATCAAGAGGTACACACACACACACACACATACACACACAAGACAACAATGGGTACACACACACAGTACAACCATAGGTACACACAAAGTACATTAATAAGTACACGCACACAAACATACACAACACAGTACAACAAGAGGTACACACACACAAACACACACACAGTACAACAATAGGTGCGTACACGCAGTACATCAACAAGGATCACACACACACACACACACACATACACACACACACACACACACAGTACATCAATAGGTACACATTTACATTTACATTTATTCATTTAGCAGACGCTTTTATCCAAAGCGACTTCCAAGAGAGAGCTTCACAAAGTGCATAGGTCACTGATAATAACAACAAGATAGCCCCACAGCATTGCGGGTAGTCAAAAACAAGAAGTACATATTGTGAACAACCAAAAAATAGTGCTAAAGGGAAGAAACCATAAGAGCATGTAGTTAAACAAGTTAAAATTACACAACATTAATCTCTAAATGCAGGTGTACCTGTAGGAAAGCAATAAAAATAGGATTAACTAAAAAAGAATACAACAGTTTAAATCAGCTACCACTAACCAACAAGAGCAACAGTCTAAGCAAGAGTCATTGTGAACCTTGAGGAAACTAGCGTTGGGTTCAGCAAACCATTCCTAAGTACCATTGTACTCCCGGAACAAGTGCGTCTTGAGCCTTCTCTTGAAGGTGGAGAGACAGTCCGTGTCTCTGATGGAGGTGTGGAGTTGATTCCACCACTGTGTGTGTGTGTGTGTGTGTCAGGTGGCAGCCGCCAGTGTCTCCTCTGCTGGCCCTGTGTACCTTCCTCATATGTGAGAGACACCTGGGAGAAGATGCTGATTGGATGCCCTACATAAAAGTCCTACCCACTTCCTACACATGTCCCGCCTACTTCTCTGATGAGGTCATCAGCCTTCTGCCGAGTGGAGTGAGGGAGCGGGCCCTACAGCAGAAACAGGAAGTCCAGGAGCTCCATGCCTCCTCATTGGCCTTCTTCAGGTGAGAAAGGACACTGAGTGTTTTTGATTGGCTGCTGGTGGTAATGTTCCGCCTGTGCTTGACTATGATTGGTCTGGTTTAGGTTCTTGCAGCCCCTGTTGGTTTGCTGTGTGGAGGAGGTGTTCTCTCTGGAGGCTGTGCTCTGGGCCTGGTGTAGCGTCAACACCCGTACCGTCTACAAGAAGCATCCTTACAACCCCTCCCTGTCCAGACAAGAAGATGTCTATGCCTTGGCGCCATACCTAGACCTCCTCAACCACCGCCCTGACACACAGGTCAGACAGAGACACACAGGTCTGGCAAAATGTGCACAAAATGAAGACAAGTTGAGCAACTAAAGACGCTGTGTGTGTTTGTGTAGGTGCAAGCGTGTTTCAACGAGGTGTCCAAATGTTATGAGGTGCACATCCTTCAAGGCTGCCACAAGTTCCAACAGGCCTTCATATGCTACGGTCCACATGACAACCAGCGTCTGCTGCTGGAGTATGGCTTTGTCGCCCCCGACAACCCCCATGGAGTGGTTTACGTGGAGGAAGGTGGGAGAGGAAGGTCACCAAGCAACAGCACTTATCCTGGGTTACTCTCAAACAACCCTCAGCTTATTCCCTCTACTTTGTATGTATCCTGGTGTGTAATACGATGTGTGTGTGTGTGTCTATGTGTGTATTCCAGGGCTCCTGCAAAAGTGTGTTAGTGCTGAAGGCAGAGGCCAGCTGGAACAGAAGTTGCTCTTCCTCAAACAACATGACTTACTACAGTAAGATGCAAAACTTGGTCAATGCATGTACGCTAAGCTGTGCCACATTGCACCGTTCTACACACAATGTTACACCAAGCTACGCTTCTTGATGCTATGCTAAGCTATTCAACACCACAGCACATTCAGTAACTGTACACTAAGCTACGCTATAGTGTAGGATGACCTCACCATTCCTCTCTCCCTCCATCAGAAATCTGACCTTTGGCGTTGACGGGCCGTCCTGGAGACTAATGACTGTCCTAAGACTACTGTCACTGAGACCCGAACACTAGTAAGACTTGTCACAGACACACACACACACTATTCTAAACAGAAACACCAGTTTAAATTCAGAGATTTGGGACAGAAAAAGGGATGTGGCGTCTGCATGTGTGTGAGTCGTGTGTTCTCCAGCCCCCAGTGGAAGAGCGTCCTGCAGGGGGCAGCAGTGAGTGAGGAAACGGAGCAGCTGAACGTCCTCATGGCTGCTCACACCTGCCAGCTGCTGCTGCAGGACACCACCACCGTCCTGGACCAGGTACCCCTGATAACCCTGACAGCGCTGCCCTGATAACCCTGGCCGTAAACGTGCAGCACGTTCTGACTGGGGTGTCAGATGGCTGAGCGGTTAGTAATACTAATAGTAGGGCTATTGATCGGAAGGTTGTTGGTTCGATTCCCGGCTGGGCCAAACGACAAATTGTGTCCTTGGGCAAGGCACTTCACCCTACTTGCCTCGGGGGGAATGTCCCTGTACTTACTGTAAGTCGCTGTGGATAAGAGCGCCTGCTAAATGTAATGTATTTGTGTCCTGTGTGTGTGTGTGTGTAGATCTCCAGGCTGAGAAAGCAGTGTGACCAGGTTCTGAGGGAGCAGTTGGAGGTGGTGGCTCAATTACGTCAAGAGGAGCAAGGCATTCTGGGTCGTTCCTTAGATGTGTTGCGGAGGCTCCCGGCGCACAGCCAGGCTGAGTGAAGAATAGATGTCCCTGATAGGTCAACATTATCGCTGCCTGTCTAATCACAAGTGTCCTCTCCATGCACCTGAAAAACATGGGTCTTGAGAAGAACTATGCAGTCCTTGATCAGGGCAGATTGCAGTGCCTGCTTCCTTCAGACTGTGTGGGTACAGATCTCAGATCTGGCCTGGGCCTGCGTTTACACCAGGCTGCTGAACAAACAGACACCACACATTTTATACAAACAAGGAAAAACTTTATTAGCCACCAACACGATGGCTGTTGCTGTCAATCAAAAGATAGATGTTGGCTGATGTGGATGTGGGGAGAAATGACAGATGAGGGAATACTGAAACACAACCAGGAAGTGTCTGTCCCCCAGAGGACTGATGGGACTTGGAGTCTCATCACAGCTGAACCACTAGCCTCTTCCTCATCTGGCCACGCTGAACCATCTCCATGGAGACGGTAGCTTCATACAAAGGGACAGGCTCCTCCAACTGGGGTCTACACAAACACACAGAGTTTACTCTGTGTTGTTTAACTTACATCCAGCATAGGTAGTTTTATATGCGACATGTATTTTACAATAAAGTATTGAAATCTGCTTGAGTTGGCGAGTACCTGAGGGTTCCAGTGGACAGTTTCTCTACAATGTTCCTCATGATATCTATTGGACAGCCAATCGCTAAGGTAACAGCTTCAAATGACCCTGAGGACAGTTTTCAACAAGATAAACAGAACCTGAAAGCTGGCCTGTAATTGGGGAGGGGGGTTAAAGGATACGAAGGTAGCGGCCCTGGCGCGCGCTGGAGGAGGTCCACACTTCCTGGTTGAGGAAGGAGAGGGAGGCGGCCTTGAGGAAGAGCATTCGGCTGTCGGGGGGGTCAAGCTGGGGAAAGAGAAGGACAGATTGTGCGTGTGGTGTTGGTGTGTGTGAGTGAGGTTTGATTGTGTGTGTGGTGTGTAGGGGGGCGGGGTGTATGTGCATTGTGCATGTCTACCTGCAGGTTGTCCTCTGAGGTCACCCAGTGACCTCCGACCCCAAGCAGGGTGATGATGTCATGTTTGTGTGGGAGGAGCCTCCTGGAATCTGTCTCCTCCTGAAGCCGTACTGCAGGAGACACAAAATCATAACCACCCCCGCCAACAGTCACAAACACACACATATACAGGGAGGCCAGCCTCTGTTGTTTACCTCCAGAATCGATGATGATGTCGACACCCAGCCCTCCTGTTTCCTCCATACACACCTCAATCAAGTCCACCTGGCTGTTCCACACTCCTATCACCCTGGCTGGACACACAAACACACACACTCCTATCATCCTCCCAGGAAACACACACACACACTTATCACCTTGCCTGGACACACACACACACTTTTTACCCTGGCTTCACATGGAAACACTCAAATCACCTAGACCGGCAGGCAGACAAGCAAAACAGACAGATAGGCAGGCAAAACAGACAGGCAGGTAGGCAAAGTAGACAGCAGACAGACACAGACTGACCTACGAGTGACTCCTGCACCCCTAGAAGATGAGGCAGAGGAGAGCAGAGACAGGGAGTTAAGATAAAATACTAGCGTAAGCGAGGGCGTAGGGCTACTAAGGGGTTTAAGGTTGATAACATTATAAAGTTAGGTTTATGGTTAGAATATAGGGTAACTTATAGGATCTCCCCCTCCTCCCCCTTCCTCGCTCACACTGGGGCAGAGTTGCTCCAGGGAGGCCTGACCGCCCTCACCCCTGCCCCCTCCTCACCCACGCTGGGCCGGAGCTGCTCCAGGAAGGCCTGGTCTTCAGCAGAGTGGGCAGATGCCAGGACTCGCACACCATGGGAGTGAGCCAGCTGCACGGCCAAAACGCCACATGCCTGGAACATACACACACACACGCGCTTAGAACACACACACGCTTAGAACCCCCCAGAGGTTTGAGGTAGAGCTAGCTCTGCCTACCTGGCACCCGTAGGTGAAGCCTCAGATAGGAGTTTCATTGGCGACGGTCGCCACGGCTACGTACCGAGGCTGCATCCAGGACCAGCAGGGTGTGTCCGGCCGCCACGCGGGCGAAGGTGTGCAGAGCCGTGTACGCTCGCACGCCGTCGTGTATGACCCCCGCCGCCTCCACCCAGCTCACCTTCTCTGGCTTCTGCACTGGAGGACCGACACACACACACACACACTTTAGCACACCGTCAACACACCCTGGAAACCAGCTGTGAGTGTGTTATCCATACCCAGATGATACTCGTCCATGACAATCACCTCACTCAGACCGGACATCTCCGTGTCCAATGGCAGGATCCCTGCAACCAGACTCTGCTTAGTCACCACAGTGACCGTCACACTGTTTCGACGCAAGTAACGCTGCGGTTTTTGTGACTACGAGCATTGTGACTCACCCACAACCTCATCGCCTGGATGAAAAAAGGTCACCTTGGAACCCACTGCAGAAACACCGACATGGTTACTATGGTGACTGATGCTATGGGGCACCACATCACATTGCTACTGTGGAAACTGTTACTATGATACCTTGAAGGATGATGCCCACCACCTCCCTGCCAACCGGACACACATCTCTCTGGATGATCATCTCCTCCATCAACTGGCAGAGAGAGCTGTTATTACTCTATGATACAGTTATACCACCACCTACAACACATCTCTTATCATTAATAACCACATTCACGCCACCCGTACATCGTTAAAACACTCTTATAACACAGCTATAACATGTATGACCTACCTTTACATTTATGGGGCTGAGTGCGCATGCTTTGACCTGCACCTTGACTTGGTGACTGTCCAGCACGGTGGGTACAGCCTGTCAGACAGGACCGCAGGACACACACACACACACCACAGTAACTATGAAGAACAATGCCACTTACATTTGTAGACCTACATAGTCGAGAGAAGCTCTAGGTGTCATACTGTAAGTTACCTGAAACGTACCGTTTCCTGTATAACAAATTTATGGTCGGCGGTGGTCTGCCCCGGTTTGCAGTACAGCCCCTTCATGGCGACAGAGCTGTTGTGATCCTGTATGGATGCTTACTCTCGCAAAGCTGTTTACCAACAATTCTAGCTAGTCGCTGATAACCGGCAAGTACACACCCCTGCACAATGGGCAATATCATAGGTAAGAAAAGGCGACTCGCATCAGCTATTCTAGCTTCCCAGTGCCAATCTTCCCACTAAACTCAACTCGAACGGATACATAGCCATGTTACTAGCTTAAATCATGTGAACAGGATGTCATAAACACCGAAAAGGCTGGATGAACTGCATCTATGCGAGAGTTCCCTGATATTGTTGATTGGTCATTTGGTGTCTGTCTTTTTGCCACTCCTGTCATCATGTTCACCGAAAATCTTGTCAATCACAAATAGGGGTTCGTCTCAAGCCAATAGAACAATTTTTCATACTTCCAAACGTTTTATGATTTGCCCAATATCGTGTCCATCACACGACCGTGTTAGCTGATTGGCTAATGCTGGTCAACCTCACAACAGTCGACATCTCGCGCTATTACCCCATTTTCCAATTTGCGTAGCCGAGCGGCAGGCCCTTGGTGGAGGGGAGACAGGAATTACTGGACAAATATTCCAGAAAATCGACAAGCATTGGACAATTTACTCAATTTTATGTGCTCTGTAACACACAGCAGTATATATTATTACTTATCAAAGCATGGAAAAACAACTATGAGGTAAGGAAACTGTGAAATAGAGGACAATGTGAAAGAATGTCTTGTAGCTGTCTAGCTTACGTATCATCCGCGGCTAGCGTCGCTAGACTGCTGGTGGTGGCGGTCCAGGACGGTCGGGGAGGGCAGAGGGGGATTGACACACACAAGACGGGCAAGAATCTCGGCGTTTCACTGCTGATCGATCAGCACCCTTTGCGATAGCTGATATGGCTTGTGTAGCTACCTAACGAGGCAGATGCATTTCATTCATCTACAGTGCATTATTTCGTAATCAACCAACCTTATGTGAAGGTATCTTATTATCTTGCCGCAATGATAGTTCAATGATAGATGCTGGTTTGAGGCAAACCAGCGTCAGGAATGCTAGCGATTAACTGGTAGTACTAGGAATATCTGCTACCGAGCTAGCAAGCAACATAGCTAAACCGATTTATGGTGGTTGACTAACGTGAAGTATAACCACTTGTCAACGTAATATGGTAGTAGCGGAGACTGATAAGCTCGATACACAGTTTGTATTTATACTGATTGATTGTGGCTGGTGGTGCGGTGCTGACTCTAGGTTGAATTCTGTCGACGGACAATTGTGGTCAGTTAGTCAACTAACGTGGTATCCCCAGGATATGCTGACTGGTTGGACTTAAGAGAACATTTCCTGCAGGAAGCTTGAGTAAGTGATTGAAATACAACCTTGGGTAACATCTATTGTATCTTGGTTGGCTCGCTATTTAATGTCAACAGTCTTAGCAGCTGACAACCGTAAAGTCCGATGCCGTATACGATAACTTAAAGCAGGTTCCACAAATACTGGATAAGTTAACTGTGTGGGGAGAGAGGAGATGATGCTGTTTTGACAGCTGTGTGTGCAGGAGAGGGGAGGAGGAGTGGGTAACAGTGGTGTATACTTTAGTAAGAGAATGCGCAGTCCCCGCCAACCCACCTCATAATCTGTTTTACATTTCTACGTGAACCTCTTAGCTGACCCTCATTCCAGGCTTACAGGGCTGACGTGTGTGTGCGTGTGTGTGTGTGTGTGTGTGTGTGGATGCAGCAGTGTCAATGTCATGGTTGCGTTCCAGCCTGCAGGGTCACTATGGCAAGGCCAACCTTGTGTTGACATTGTATCTACCAAAAGGGAGGAGAGGAGAGAGGGAAAGGAGAGGACAGGGGTTCTGGGTACTTGAGGTGTAGATTTAAACTGACTGTAGGCTGGTGTGTGTGTGTGTGTGGAGGTGATACGGACATGTGAAGTAGAGAACTATTATTACCAGCTGACAGCCCGGTGCTGTTGACCCCAAAAGACCTGCTGGACTGTAAACGACACACTCGCACACACTCGCACACAAACACACACACACACCCCTGTCTCACACACACTGAGATACGGATCCGTTGTTCCTCATATCAAATCGCTTTTGTGTGAGTGTTGCCGAACACAGGCTTATCATATCAGTCAGACTCAGAGGGTTAGAGGCTAGCTACATAGCCCACCCCCTTGTCCCCTCAGCAGCTAAGATTATGGGGGGAGGGGACACACACACACACACACACACATCTGCTACCAGGCCCCACACAAACACAGATACACTTTGGAGCAGCATCATCCTGTAGCTTCTAATTTTTACTGTCTAATCCAACTATCTCACACACACACACACACACACACACACACAGAGTTAGGTCCTGCATTATCCATCTGACTGCTCTACCAGTCCTTCATGTCTTATTTTGACCCCCCCCGTAGAAGCAACGGTCCCGCTATAGAGGAATACAGGTCTTTACCACAGAGAAAAACAAGAGATTAGGATGCCGACTAGCAGCTAGCTCAGCAGAACCAATGTGTTCTACAGGCAGCATTCAGGCGTCAGTGCTCAGAAAGGTCTCTCCACAGAAAGAATGAACCAGAAGAGCTGGCATCCATCAGTGCCCTTGGATGTGACGTAACGACTTCAGCTCTCGTTATCAACCGCATAGCCTGTGAAGGTTGTTGAGTAAATGCCAGGACAAGGTGTTTGTGTTTGTGTGGTTTTCCCAGGGCTGGTATGCAGAACCAGACAATACTCCCTGCTCGGTTAGGAACAACACAAAGAGAGAAGTGGTGCATGAAATAGAGAGGAGATGAGATGGGGGGTTGGGGGGGAGAGGAGAGGAGGGGGGGGGGGGTAGGGGGCAGAGGAGATGAGAGCGGAAGTAGGGGTGGACAGGGGACAAGAGGAGAGAGTGGGTAGGAGAAAGAGAGAGAGAGGCGAGGAGGAGGAGGAGGAGAGAGAGAAAGAGGCGAGGAGGAGGAGAAGGGGAGAGAGAGAGGGGAGGAGGAGGTGAAGGACAGAGAGGGGAGGAGGGGGAGAAGGAGAGAGGGGAAGAGGAGGGGAAGGAGTCTCATTAGCATCAAAGTGTGAAGGAGCTAAAGTAGGTCACAGGAACAAAACAGACCCTCTGTTACCCGGCGTGAGTGTGTGAGGGAGAACAGGGTGTATTGAGTGTGTGTGAGGGAGAGAGCAGTGTGTATTGTGTGTTTTTGTGTGTGTGAGGGACAGAGCAGTGTGTCTTGTGTGTGTGTGTGTGTGAGGGAGAGAGCAGGGTGTATTGAGTGTGTGTGTGAAGGCGTGCAGGGGGTCTTAGTGTGTGTGCGCGGGAAAGCGAGATGTGTGTGTGTGTGTGCTTCAGCAGGGAGCTGTGATGTGAATGAGTCCGGAGAAGGGAGAGTGAGTCATGTCTCTTCTGTCTCCTCATACTGTGTGTGTGTGTGTGTGCGTGTGTGTGTGTGTGTGTACAGCCAATGATATTCTCTGATTAGTCCATTTATGCTTTCCTGTCGCATGACTTCCTGCCGCACGGAATGATGGGCTGTAAACGTGTATCCATGACGATGATGTGGCTCCACCCACCCTGGGATCTGGACTTGATTAAAATACCTCCCTCACATACACACGATGGCTGGCCTCCCACTCACATTCACACAGCTGGGGGGGGGACCTCCTCCTCTCTCTCTCTCTCTCTCTCTCTCTCTCTCTCTCTCTCTCTCTCTCTCTCTCTCTCTCTGTCTCTGTCTCTGTCTCTGTCTCTGTCTCTGTCTCTGTCTCTGTCTCTGTGTCTGTCTCTGTGTCTGTGTCTGTGTCTGTGTCTGTGTCTGTGTCTGTCTCTGTCTCTGTGTCTCTCTCTCTCTCTCTCTCTCTCTAACTTTCTCTCTCCCTCTCTCCCTCTTCTCTCTTTCTCTGTTCGCCCCTAGGCTGGACTTGCACGAGGCCAGAACTGATCATTACCAGATGACCTGATGCACACCCTCTCTCTCACACACACTCACAGGCGCTAACACACCAGTGTAACACCAGTCTCTGTGTTCCCCAAGGTGTTGCAGCTCAGCTGCAGTTGACTGACTGAATCATGGCTCAGTTTCCCACTGCCTTCGGAGGTAAGTGTGTGGGCGCGTGTGCGCCTGGCTGTGTGTGCGTGCATACGTGCGCATGCTCTATAAGACCCCAGTGTCTCCAGCCTGTGTGTGTGTGTTCTCCAGGGAGTCTGGATGCCTGGGCGATCTCAGTGGATGAGAGATCCAAACATGACCAGCAGTTCCACAGCCTCACCCCAACCCCTGCAGGATACATCACTGGTAATCTGACTGACTCACACACACACACACCTTCACACATCCTCATTTCCAGCCCCGGCGGAGAAGTGAAACTGCGTGTCTTGGCAGTTAAGGGTGGGGTTCAAAGTCCGAATGATGTCACATCCTGTTTCACTATGTCTCCCAGGCGACCAGGCAAGGAATTTCTTCCTCCAGTCAGGTCTGCCCGCACCCATCCTCGCCCAAATATGGTGAGACACTCCACCTCTGTCTCTTTTCTCCAAGTTCCCCTTCTCACCCTCACTATCTCTTCCAACTCTCTCTTTATCGAAGTTCCCCTGCTTATTTCTAGATGCCTTACGTTTCCTCTCCCTCTATC